>NC_092755.1:47909062-48091909 GCF_047496795.1 Chiloscyllium punctatum | reverse complement strand
GACAGTGTCAGAGAGAGAGAGAGAGAGACAGTGTCAGAGAGAGAGAGAGACAGTGTCAGAGAGAGAGAGAGACAGTGTCAGAGAGAGAGAGAGAGACAGTGTCAGAGAGAGACAGTGTCAGAGAGAGAGTGTCAGAGAGAGAGAGTGTCAGAGAGAGAGAGAGACAGTGTCAGAGAGAGAGAGAGACAGAGAGAGAGAGAGAGAGACAGTGTCAGAGAGAGAGAGAGAGTGTCAGAGAGAGAGAGAGAGACAGTGTTAGAGAGATAGAGACAGTGTCAGAGAGAGAGAGAGAGAGAGAGAGAGAGACAGTGTCAGAGAGAGAGAGAGAAACAGTGTCAGAGAGAGAGAGAGACAGTGTCAGAGAGAGAGAGAGAGACAGTGTCAGGAGAGAGAGAGAGAGAGAGACAGTGTCAGAGAGAGAGAGAAAGCGTCAGAGAGAGAGAGAGAGACAGTGTCAGAGAGAGAGAGAGAGACAGTGTCAGAGAGAGACAGAGCGTGTCAGAGAGTCAGAGAGAGAGAGACAGTGTCAGAGAGAGACAGTATCAGAGAGGGAGTGAAAGAGTGAGACAGTGTCACAGACAGAGATCGTCAGAGGGAGAGTGTCAGAGGGAGAGAGAATGTCAGAGAGAGAGAGAGAGAGAGAGAGAGAGACAGTGTCAGAGAGAGAGAGAGAGTGTCAGAGAGAGAGAGACAGTGTCAGAGAGAGAGAGAGACAGTGTCAGAGAGAGAGAGAGTTAGTGTCAGAGAGAGAGAGAGAGACAGTGTCAGAGAGAGAGAGAAAGTGTCAGAGAGAGAGAGAGAGAGTAAGCGTCAAAGAGAGAGAGAGAGAGAGAGAGACAGTGTCAGAGAGATAGAGAGACAGTGTCAGAGAGAGAGAGAGAGAGAGAGAGAGACAGTGTCAGAGAGGAGAGAGTGTCTGAGAGATAGAGAGATGTCATAGAGAGAGAGTGTCAGAGAGAGAGAGTGTCAGAGGGAGAGAGAGAGAGAGACAGAGGTGTCAGAGAGTCAGAGAGAGAGTGTGTCAGAGAGAGAGAGACAGT
Organism: Chiloscyllium punctatum; assembly: GCF_047496795.1. Taxonomy (NCBI): domain Eukaryota; kingdom Metazoa; phylum Chordata; class Chondrichthyes; order Orectolobiformes; family Hemiscylliidae; genus Chiloscyllium; species Chiloscyllium punctatum. Next base: position 48,090,869 of record NC_092755.1, on the reverse strand, counting down.
GTCAGAGAGAGACAGTATCAGAGAGGGAGTGAGAGAGTGAGACAGTGTCAGAGACAGAGATCGTCAGAGGGAGAGTGTCAGAGGGAGAGAGAATGTCAGAGAGAGAGAGAGAGAGACAGTGTCAGAGAGAGAGAGAGTGTCAGAGAGAGACAGAGACAGTGTCAGAGAGAGAGACAGTGTCAGAGAGAGAGAGACAGTGTCAGAGAGAGAGAGAGAGAGAGACAGTGTCAGAGAGAGAGAGAGAGAGAGAGACAGTGTCAGAGAGAGAGAGAGAGAGAGAGAGACAGTGTCTGAGAGAGAGAGAGAGAGAGACAGTGTCTGAGAGAGAGAGAGAGAGAGAGAGAGAGACAGTGTCTGAGAGAGAGAGAGAGAGAGAGAGAGACAGTGTCTGAGAGAGAGAGAGACAGTGTCAGAGAGAGAGTGTCAGAGTGAGAGAGCGACAGGGCCACAGAGAGAGAGACAGTGTCAGAGAGAGAGAGAGACAGTGTCAGAGAGATAGAGTGTCAGAGAGATAAAGTATCAGAGTGAGAGAGTGTCAGAGAGAGAGAGAGTGCCAGAGAGAGAGATCGAGAGAGAGAGAGTGTATGAGAGAGAGAGTGTCAGAGAGAGAGAGAAAGAGAGTGTCAGAGAGATCAAGTGTCAGAGAGAGATCGAGTGTCAGAGAGAGAGAGAGAGAGAGTGTCAGAGAGAGAGAGTGTCAGAGAGAGAGAGTCACAGAGAGAGACAGAGAGAGAGAGTGTCAGAGAGAGAGAGAGAGTCAGAGAGAGAGAGTGTGTCAGAGAGAGTGTCAGAGAGAGAGAGAGAGAGAGTGTGTCAGAGAGAGAGAGAGAGACAGTGTCAGAGAGAGTGAGAGACAGTGTCTGAGAGAGAGAGAGAGAGAGTGTCAGAGAGAGGGAGAGTGTCAGAGAGAGAGAGTGTGTCAGAGAGAGAGAGAGAGAGACAGAGTTAGAGAGAGAGAGTGAGGGGAGTGCGAGGGTGAGGGGAGGGTGAGGGTGAGGGGAGGGTGAGGGGCGTGTGAGGGGTTGTGGTGAGGGTGAGGGGAGTGTGAGGGGTGTGTGAGGGGAGTGTGAGGGGTGTGTGAGGTGAGGGGTGTGTGAGGGTGAGGGGAGTGTGAGGGTGAGGGGAGTGTGAGGGTGAGGGGAGTGTGAGGGTGAGGGGAGTGTGAGGGTGAGGGAGTGTGAGGGGTGTGAGGTTGAGGGGAGTGTGAGGGTGATGGGAGTGTGGGGGATGTGTGAGGGGAGTGTGTGGGTGAGGGGACTGTGAGGGTGAGGGGAGTGTGAGGGTGAGGGAGTGTGAGGGTGAGGGGAGTGTGAGGATGATGGGAGTGTGGGGGATGTGTGAGGGGAGTGTGTGGTGTGTGTGAGGGTGAGGGGTGTGTGAGGGCGAGGGGAGTGTGAGGGTGAGGGGAGTGTGAGGGTGAGGGGAGTGTGAGCGTGAGGGAGGGGTGTGTGAGGGTGAGGGGAGTGTGAGGGTGAGGGGAGTGTGAGGGGGGTGAGGGGGTGTGTGAGGGTGAGGGAGTGTGAGGTGTGTGAGGGTGAGGGGAGTGTGAGGGTGAGGGGAGTGAGGCTGAGGGGAGTGAGGTTGAGGGGAGTGTGAGGGGTGTGAGGGTGAGGGGTGTGTGAAGGTGAGGGGAGTGTGAGGGGTGTGTGAGGGTGAGGGGAGCGTGTGGTTGAGGGGTGTGTGAGGGGAGTGAGGATGAGGGGAGTGTGAGGGGTGTGTGAAGGTGAGGGGTGTGAGAGGGGTGTGTGAGGGTGAGGGGTGTGTGAGGGTGAGGGGGAGTGTGAGGGTGTGTAAGGATGAGGGGAGTGTGAGGGTGAGGGGAGTGTGAGGGTGAAGGGAGTGTGAGGGTGAAGGAGTGTGAGGGTGAGGGGAGTGTGAGGGTGTGTGAGGATGAGGGGAGTGTGAGGGTGAGGGGAGTGTGAGGGTGAAGGGTGTGTGAGGGTGAGGGGAGTGTGAGGGTGAGGGGAGTGTGAGGGTGAGGGGAGTGTGAGGGTGTGTGAGGATGAGGGGAGTGTGAGGGTGTGTGTGGGTGAGGGAGTGTGAGGGTGAGGGGAGTGTGAGGGGTGTGTGAGGGGTGTGTGAGGATGAGGGGTGTGTGAGGGGTGTGTGAGGGTGAGGGGAGTGTGAGGGTGTGTGAGGATGAGGGGAGTGTGAGGGTGAGGGGAGTGTGAGGGGACTGAGGATGAGGGGAGTGTTAGGGGTATGAGGGTGAGGGGTGTGTGAGGGTGAGGGGTGTGTGAGGGTAGGGGAGTGTGAGGGGAGTGTGAGGGGTGTGTGAGGTTGAGGGAAGTGTGAGGGGTGTGTGAGGGGTGTGTGAGGGTGAGGGGAGTGTGAGGGTGAGGGAGTGTGAGGGGTATGTGAGGGTGAGGGGAGTGTGAGGATGAGGGGAGTGTGAGGGTGAGGGGAGTGTGAGGGTGAGGGGTGAGGGGAGGGTGAGGGGAGTGTGAGGATGAGGGGAGTGTGAGGGGAGTGTGAGGGTGTGTGGGGGTGAGGGGAGTGTGAGTGTGAGGGGGAGTGTGAGGGTGTGTGGGGAGTGTGAGGGGAGTGTGAGGATGAGGGGAGTTGTGAGGGGAGTGTGAGGGTGAGGGGAGTGTGAGGTGTGAGGGTGTGTGTGGGAGTGTGAGGGGAGTGTGAGGGTGTGTGAGGGTGAGGGAGTGTGAGGATGAGGGAGTGTGAGGATGAGGGGAGTGTGAGGGTGTGTGGGGGTGAGGGGAGTGTGAGGGGTGAGGGGAGTGTGAGGGAGTGTGAGGGTGTGTGAGGATGAGGGGAGTGTGAGGATGAGGGGAGTGTGAGCGGAGTGTGAGGGTGTGTGAGGATGAGGGGAGTGTGAGGATGAGGGGAGTGTGAGGATGAGGGGAGTGTGAGGGGAGTGTGAGGATGAGGGGAGTGTGAGGGGTTTGAGGATGAGGGGAGTGTGAGGGTGAGGGGGTGTGTGAGGGTGAAGGGAGTGTGAGGGTGAGGGGAGTGTGAGGGTGAGGGAGTGTGAGGGTGTGTGAGGATGAGGGGAGTGTGAGGGGTGTGTGAGGGTGAGGGTGAGGGGATGGTGTGTGAGTGTGAGGGCGAGGGGAGTGTGAGGGTGAGGGGAGTGTGAGGGTGAGGGGGAGGGTGAGGGGAGTGTGAGGATGAGGGGAGTGTGAGGGTGTGTGGGGTGAGGGGAGTGTGAGGGGAGTGTAAGGATGAGGGGAGTGTGAGGGTGAGGGGGAGGGGGAGGGTGAGGGGAGTGTGAGGATGTGTGAGGGTGAGGGGAGTGTGAGGGTGAGGGGAGTGTGAGGGGAGTGTGAGGATGAGGGGAGTGTGAGGGTGTGTGAGGATGAGGGGAGTGTGAGGGTGTGTGAGGATGAGGGGTGTGTGAGGGTGAGGGTGAGGGGATGGTGTGTGAGTGTGAGGGTGAGGGGAGTGTGAGGGTGAGGGGAGTGTGAGGGTGAGGGGAGTGTGAGGGTGTGTGGGATGAGGGGAGTGTGAGGGTGAGGGGTGTGAGAGGGTAAGGGGAGTGTGAGGGGAGTGTGAGGGGTGTGTGAGGTTGAGGGAAGTGTGAGGGGTGTGTGAGGGTGAGGGGAGTGTGAGGGGTATGTGAGGGTGAGGGGAGTGTGAGGATGAGGGGAGTGTGAGGGTGAGGGGTGAGGGGAGGGTGAGGGGAGGGTGAGGGGAGTGTGAGGATGAGGGGAGTGTGAGGGTGTGTGGGGGTGAGGGGAGTGTGAGGTGTGAGGGGAGTGTGAGGGGAGTGTGAGGGTGTGTGGGGAGTGTGAGGGGAGTGTGAGGGGAGTGTGAGGGTGTCTGAGGGTGAGGGGAGTGTGAGGATGAGGGGAGTGTGAGGGGAGTGTGAGGGTGTGGGGAGTGTGAGGGGAGCGTGAGGGGAGTGTGAGGGTGTGAGGGGAGCGTGAGGGTGTGTGGGGAGTGTGAGGGGAGTGTGAGGGTGTGTGAGGGTGAGGGGAGTGTGAGGGGAGTGTGAGGATGAGGGGAGTGTGAGGGGAGTGTGAGGATGAGGGGAGTGTGAGGGAGTGTGAGGGTGTGTGAGGGTGAGGGGAGTGTGAGGATGAGGGGAGTGTGAGGGGAGTGTGAGGGTGTGTGGGGGTGAGGGGAGTGTGAGGTGTGAGGGGTGAGGGGAGTGTGAGGGTGTGTGAGGATGAGGGGAGTGTGAGGATGAGGGGAGTGTGAGGGGAGTGTGAGGATGAGGGGAGTGTGAGGGTGAGGGGTGTGTGAGGGTGAGGGGAGTGTGAGGATGAGGGGAGTGTGAGGATGAGGGGAGTGTGAGGGGAGTGTGAGGATGAGGGGAGTGTGAGGGTGAGGGGTGTGTGAGGGTGAAGGGAGTGTGAGGGTGAAGGGAGTGTGAGGGTGAGGGGAGTGTGAGGGTGAGGGCAGTGTGAGGGTGAGGGGAGTGTGAGGGGAGTGTGAGGGTGAGGGGAGTGTGAGGGTGTGTGAGGATGAGGGGAGTGTGAGGGTGAAGGGAGTGTGAGGGTGTGTGAGGATGAGGGGAGTGTGAGGGTGAAGGGAGTGTGAGGGTGAGGGGAGTGTGAGGGTGAGGGCAGTGTGAGGGTGAGGGGAGTGTGAGGGGAGTGTGAGGGTGAGGGGAGTGTGAGGATGAGGGGAGTGTGAGGGTGAGGGTGAGGGGAGTGTGAGGATGAGGGGAGTGTGAGGGTGTGTGGGGTGAGGGGAGTGTGAGGATGAGGGGAGTGTGAGGGTGAGGGGAGTGTGAGGGTGAGGGGAGTGTGAGGGTGAGGGTGAGGGGAGTGTGAGGATGAGGGGAGTGTGAGGGTGTGTGGGGTGAGGGGAGTGTGAGGGTGTGTGAGGATGAGGGGAGTGTGAGGGTGAGGGTGAGGGGAGTGTGAGGGTGAGGGGAGTGTGAGGGGAGTGTGAGGGTGAGGGGAGTGTGAGGATGAGGGGAGTGTGAGGGTGTGTGAGGGTGAGGGGAGTGTGAGGGCGAGAGGAGTGTGAGGGGAGTGTGAGGGTGAGGGGTGTGAGAGGGGAGTTGTTCCCGCCGATGACCACGCCCCTGCTTCCTATTGGCTGCCACGCGGGCCCGGGAACGAAGGCCGCGCTCCGATTGGCCCGTGCCACCCACAGGGACTCTGTCATTGGTCGGATGTAGCGAACGGGCGGACCAATGGGTGGAGCGCTCTCGGGACACGTGGCACCGGCAGGAAGCGGAAAAAAGTAAGGAGTTTGCGTGAGACCGCGTGACAAGGTGGGAGAGAGGGAAGGAGAAAACAGAGAAGAGAGAGAGAGAGAAGGAGAAAACAGAGAGAGAGAGAGAGAGAGAGAGAGAAGGAGAAAACAGAGAGAGAGAGAGAGAGAGAGAGAGAGAGAGAGAAAACAGAGAGAGAGAGAGAGAAGGAGAAAACAGAGAGAGAGAGAGAGAGAGAGAAGGAGAAAACAGAGAGAGAGAGAGAAGGAGAAAACAGAGAGAGAGAGAGAGAAGGAGAAAACAGAGAGAGAGAGAGAGAAGGAGAAAACAGAGAGAGAGAGAGAGAAGGAGAAAACAGAGAGAGAGAGAGAGAAGGAGAAAACAGAGAGAGAGAGAGAGAAGGAGAAAACAGAGAGAGAGAGAGAGAAGGAGAAAACAGAGAGAGAGAGAGAAGGAGAAAACAGAGAGAGAGAGAGAGAGAGATAGAAGGAGAAAACAGAGAGAGAGAGAGAGAGAGGGGGGGGAAGGAGAAGGAGAAAACAGAGAGAGAGAAGGAGAAAACAGAGAGAGAGAGAGAGAAGGAGAAAACAGAGAGAGAGAGAGAGAGAGGAGAAAACAGAGAGAGAGAGAGAGAGAGGGAAGGAGAAGGAGAAAACAGAGAGAGAGAGACAAGGAGAAAACAGAGAGAGAGAGAGAAGGAGAAAACAAAACAGAGAGAGAGAGAAGAAGAAAACAACAGAGAGAGAGAGAGAAGGAGAAAACAACAGAGAGAGAGAGAGAAGAGAGAGAAGGAGAAAACAAACAGAGAGAGAGAGAAGGAGAAAACAAACAGAGAGAGAGAGAAGGAGAAAACAAACAGAGAGAGAGAGAGAGAGGAGAAAACAAACAGAGAGAGAGAGAGAGAGGAGAAAACCGAGAGAGAGGAGAAAACCGAGAGAGAGGAGAAGAGAGAGAGAGAGGAGAAAACCGAGAGAGAGAGAGAGAGAGAGAGAGAGGAGGAGAAAACCAAGAGAGAGAAGAGAAAACTGAGAGAGGGAGAGGAGAGAGAAGAGAAAACTGAGAGAGGGAGAGGAGAGAGAAGAGAAAACTGAGAGAGGGAGAGGAGAGAGAAGAGAAAACTGAGAGAGGGAGAGGAGAGAGAAGAGAAAACTGAGAGAGAGAAAGAGAGAGGGAGAGAGAAGGAGAAAACAGAGAGAAGGGAGAAAACCGAGAGAGGAGAAAACAGAGAGAAAGAGAGTGAGAGAGGAGAAAACAGAGAGAAAGAGAGAGAGAGAGGAGAAAACAGAGAGAAAGAGAGAGAGAGAGGAGAAAACAGAGAGAAAGAGAGAGAGGAGAGAAAGAGAGAGAGAGGAGAAAACAGAGAGAGAGAGAGAGGGGAGAAAACAGAGAGAGAGAGAGGAGGAGAAAACAGAGAGAAAGAGAGAGAGAGAGGAGAAAACAGAGAGAAAGAGAGAGAGAGAGGAGAAAACAGAGAGAAAGAGAGAGAGAGGAGAGAAAGAGAGAGAGAGGAGAAAACAGAGAGAGAGAGAGAGAGAGAGAGAGAGAGAGGGGAGAAAACAGAGAGAGAGAGAGGAGGAGAAAACAGAGAGAGAGGAGGAGAAAACAGAGAGAGAAAGAAGGAGTAGAGAGAGAGAGAGAGAGGAGAAAACCCAGAGTGAGGAGGAGAAAACCCAGAGAGAGAGAAAGAAGGAAATAGAGAATAGGAGGAGCGAGGGAATGAAAATAGTGAAAGGGAGGAAAAGAAAATGGGGAGGGGCGAATAGAGAAAAAATAGAGGGGTAGGGAGGAGAGCAAGAGAGAGTGCTGAGAAAATAAATAAAGAATAAAAGGGAGGGTAGAGAGTTAAGATAACAGAGAAAATCGAGTCACAGGGAACATATGGGGGAGAAAGTAGAGGATAGGGAGATGAAACAGAGTGAGGGAGAGAAAATAGCGAGGAACAGAGAGTGGGAGGAAAAGTGATAGGAGAAAGGGAAGGTAGAAAGTGGAGAGATCAAGAGAGAAGGGAGTGCACAGGAGGAGAGGGAGGAACCAAAAGGCCAAGTCCTGTGCCCCATTCCTTGGATGCCAGTGGCAGAGGTGCCACCTCACTGCCAGTACAGGTAATTGAGCCAACCCTGAAAGTATCTGTGAGTTTTCGCTGTCCCCTATCTAGTTACAGTAGAAACCTGCCCCCTCTGGGGTGAACTGCAGGGCTGGTGCAGAGATTCATAAGCTGAGGGGTTCATGTTTTGGACATAACCATTTTTTTAATCCGATCTAGTAAAGTGGTTCTCCTGGAAGGTAATTTGAATGGCCACGTTAGAATTGCCTTTTGCCTGAGAACTTCATAGATTTCGCGTTCACATCTAGAATATTGTCATTTCCCATTTCTGTGTGGTGGACTGTGTATTTATGAACTCTTGTATGTTGGAGTTGATCTCTATCTGCACCCTTTCTGTAGCTGAAACACTATATTTTGCATTATTCTATTACCCGATGTACTTAGGGTCAAAGAATCATAGAGCTGTACATCATGGAAACAGACTCTTCGGTTCAACTTGTCCATGCTGACCAGCTATTCAAAATAAATCTCATCCCATTTGTCAGTATTTGGCCCATATCCCTCTACCCCTTTCTACTCTTGTCAGGTATGATTTGTCCGGTTAGCATGCAATACAGTACTTCTCACTCTCGCTTGGTACATGTGACATCAGTAAATCAAATCACAATCAAAATGTGTACATGGTTAAACTTTGCTCCAAGTCAGTGGCAGTTCTGGGGTTAGACACCCAAAGCCAAATGACCAGATTGTGACAGGCTTCTAAGAACATGGAGCAGGAGTAGGCCATTCAGCCCCTCGAGCTTATTCTGCCATTTGATACAATCATGGCTGATATCATCTTGGCCTAAACTCCATTTTCTTGCCTGCTGTCCATAACCCTTCAACTCATTGCTAATTGAAAATGTGCCTATCTCCTGCATAAGTTTGCTCAATATCCGAGCATCCACTGCACCCTGGGGTAATGAATTCCACACATTCTTGACCCTTTGAGAGAAATAATTTCTCCTCATCCTGTTTAAATCTGTTTTGGAGCGAAATGCCAGATTGTATTGGCTGTAGCTGTGTGTTGTTCCTTGTGGTTCTGTTTGTAGTTCCATTTGATGAATGATTGTGGGTATTGGAGATATCAGTGTCACCTCATCTCTGTTTTGATCAATGCTATCTATTAAGATGACTATGTACTGTAACTGCCTGCTCCCTTGTACTCAATGTTCCTTTTCCCTTTACCTCCAGGGCCCTAATTCTGAGTGACCGTGATTCCTTTCAGCACCTTGATCTTTGTAGTATCTGCATCTTCCAATCAGAAACTGGAATGAGCTCACAGTGAAGTGATTTTTGGCTCCTGATTGTTAACTGAGTCAGGCAACGCCCTGTGCAATACGTAGATTACAAGTTGTGTTGGAACTCTCCTGCCTGTGGATCTGATCGTAACTTAAAGCAACCATTTCGACTTCATCTCCAACCCAGCTCCAGCTCCTTCCTTCAGCACCAACCACAATTGCTAAATGAGGAAAAGGGCAAAGTTCACTGAGCAATAAAACTCCCATCAATCCAACCCCAGTCGATTCCGACACGAGGTAAGGTTAAACCCCAGTAGTGGAGAGTTTTGGGATCCATCGATTTTAAAGGCGCCTATTTCTCCCAAGCATATTACGCTTTCCATATTATGTTCATCATTTCAGATATGGTAATGTGCCTCAAAATAACTATCATATTGAAGATTTGAGTGAATAGCTGTTGTCTGATTCTGCTTTGTCCCAAAGCAGTTTGTCCCGGAGAGCTATCACGTGCTGAGGGTTTGCATTTAATGTCTCTGCGTGCACAGATTGTATCCTTTCTGTCCTGAGTAACATACATTGGTGAAAAATCAAACATTCTTGTTGTTTTTCCGTCTCTGACCAGAAGCTTGGCAGCCATGTTCTGGCGATTTGGAAATTATTCCCCACAGGTGCTTGTGCAAATGGAAGGAAATAATTGGCGAATTATTTTATTTAAATTCTCAACCAGGACTCTGTCACTAATTTGTCTTGCTTCAACCGCTGTCGCCAATACAGCCTCTTCACATTGAATTTTCCTCACTTGTGCTGTGCTTTTGAAATTTCCATTTTTGCAAATACTTTAATAGTTTTACCTTGAATGATATCGCCACTTGTAGCATTCCATGTCTAAATACTCTGTTTACTTCACCCTTGTATCTTTAAATAGGAAACTCCTGACTCTGTCACTCTGTTACTGACTCCTCATCCAGTGTAACAGTCCCTCTTCCTCTCTTAGCCAGTGCTGCTGCATGGTTCACACCTCAAAGCTTCTGCTGAACACACTCTGCTTTAGGTCTCTGCTAAATAGATTATTGCCTGCAAATTTGCTGATCATACAAAGCTAGCTGGGAATGTAGACTGCAGAAGATACGAAGAGAGTGAACGACATGATGACAGGTGAAATGCAACTTGACGGTGTTTGTGTTAGGTCAGAAACACAGAATAAATGGTAAACGTTGTGTCGTTTGATGTTCAGGGAGACTTGGACATACTTGTATCAGGAGCACTGAGTTAACATGCAGGAATGTTCCGAAGTCCAACTTTAGATCGAGTGGACCTGAGTACAAGAACGGAGAAGTCTTTCAATACAATTCTGTCGGATGTGATGAGAACACAGTGCCTAGTGTTGTTCTCCATATCTCAAACTGAATGTACTGACACTGGAGATTTTGTGGCAGCATCCCAGCCTCTGAGTTCCCAGTGTCGGTCTTAAGCACTGAGGAAAGAATCTTCATAACATGGACAGACAAGGGGGGACACCAACTGTAAATGCTTCCAGCTTACACCAGGCTGGCAGAGAGGGAGAGGTGCCTGTTTGTCACATGGTTGGAACTGCTTGTGGCTTACACTCAAACATACATGTTGCAGTCCTATGTTGTCATGGCAACTCAGGCTCCTGTAGCTGTAATGAACTTGTGTTAAAGGTGCTGCACAAAAGGCTCAATAGACAGGTCCCTGTGGTGAGAGGTTTCAATTATGATGAGAGTCTGACTAACCTGGGCCAGTTTCAAAGCATGAGGGAACATCAAATTGGGAGAGAGAACCATTGAACAATATGTTGAGGGTTTAACCAAGGATTTTGGATCTGGTGATGTGTTATGAGGCAGGTTTAATAAATGACCTCAGCTGAAAAGATTCTCTAGGATACAGTGACTATAACATGAGTTCAGTTTGGGAAACTTAGGGCAGAAACCAAGGTGTTAAACTTGAATAGGGGTAATTGAGGGCAGAGCTGGCGAGAGGGGACTGGGAAAACTGTTCAGCTTTTTCAGCATTGCTGCATGCAACTAAAGGAGAGCTACTTAGAACATTCCTCTCATCCAAATCAGTAAGGTGTGATTCACTGTGATCTGATTTGTGGATGACCCAAAAATAAGGAAGGAGGCATGTTCTGATGACAGTCTGCAGAGGATTGTAGACAGGATAACTGAGTGGGCAAAATCTTTATAGAATATCATGTGGGGAAAATGTACCCCTTGGCAGGACCGGTACATACTGTTGCACCTCAGCCATGTCTTGTACAAATTCAGCATCAATTCTATGCCCTCGTATTCGATATCCCTCTGTGTAAGATCAAGAATAGCCAAGGTCTTTTCCCCAGGATAGTGGAATCCGAAACCAGAGAGCATAGGTTTAAGGTGCGAAAGGAAAGATTTAAAGGGGAATTAAGGGTTGTCCTCATTGTTTCATAATGAGGGTGTCTGGAATGAGCTGCCAGAGGAAGTGGTGGAGACTGGTACAATTACAATATTTAAACGGTGTCTGGATGGGTATATGAGTATAGCAAGGGTTTAGAGGGATATGGGCCAAATGCTGGCAAACGGGCATAGATTAATGCAGGATATCTAGTTGGCATGGGAGAGTTGGACTGACGGGTCAGTTTCTGTGGTTATGCAACTCTCGGACTCTAACTCCAATCCCATTATAGCCTCTCCTCCACTTGTATGCTATGCCGTGCCCTCTGACAGCTACTTACAAATCCACCTCATCACCTCCCCCTCCCTCTTTCTGTTCCAGTAAAGAAATGAGAATCTCTTTTGTTGTGGAACTGCGCAACATGGAGGTACAGTCTGTTCTCTGGCAAGTCAGCTTCTTGCATTGAGTGTCTCCTATCTGCCCGCATTTAGGTTTGACCCCCAACACCTAGCTCCCGGGAGAAGCTTTTCTGGAAACAGTCCCAGAACTGTCACACTGCACAAGGAAGCCATTTAACCCAGTGAGGATTTAGATCAGAGTGGTGCTGGAAAAGCACAGTAGGCCAGGCAGCATCCGAGGAGCAGGAAACCCAGTGAGTTAGTACAAGAGCATCTTGGCTTATCCCGTTCTCTTGCCCATCCCCGTTGTCCTATGTTTCTTTATTGTTGTAAATTTGCTTGGCAAAATTCCCTTTGGATCATCCTGACAGAACTTACCTCAAGTTAGTATGTTTTAGATGCTGCCTGATGTGTGTATTTAAATAAAAACTAATTCCCCTCACAGTTTCTTCTCCTGTTCCCTTTAAATTAGTGCCCTTTGGCTTTCAACGTTCTACCAATAGCACCAGCTTCCCTCTAGTTTGCATATGTTTCATAATTTTCAAACATCTTAATTTAAATCTCTCTCAACTATTCCTGTCCAAGGACAGCAATCTGAACTCTTCTAGTCAATGCTTCCCACAGCTTTTCCTGCTGGGGCTTTGTTCCCAGTCTTGTGTGCTGTCACAGTGGGGAAGAGCTGGGTGAGAATGGTGGTGGTGTTGAGAGATCTGTGCCAGCCTTTACCCCAGAGTCGGTTGGGCGGTTATGGGACCCCACCCACTCACCTTTTGCAGTTTTCACAATCTTTCTGATCTCGTGTATTCATGGATGTAGGTTTGCTCGCTGAGCTGGAAGGTTCATTTTCGGACATTTTGTCACCATACTCTGTAACATCTTCAGTGAGCCCCCGGATGAAGCACTGGTGGTGTAACCCGCTTTCTATTTATATGTTTGGGTTTCCTTAGGTTGGTGATGTCATATCCTGTTCTTTTTCTCGGGGTGGCAAATAAGACCCAAGTCGATGTGTTTATTGATAGTTTGGGTTGGAATGCCATACTTGGAAGAATTCTCATGCATGTCTCTGTTTGGCTTGTCCTAGGATGGATGTGTTGTCCAGTTGAACTGGTGTCCTTCCTTATCTGTCTGTAAGGAGTGGGTCATGTGTTCAGTTTTGGGGTTGCCATTGACCAGAATCTATGCCAACCATATGTGACACAAGCAGGTCAGAGCAATTTCAGCAATGAGTAACTCCCCTCCTTCCTCCCCAAAGCCTGACAATCTACAAGGGACAAGACAGGAGTGAGACGGATTACTCCCCACTTGCATGGATGGAGGCTGCTCCAACAATACAGGAAGCTTGACACCATTCAGGACAAAGCAGCCCGCTTGATTGGCACTACATCCACAAGCATCCACTCCCCCCTCCACTGATGCTCAGTAGCAGCAGTGTGTACTAGCTACAGGGTGCACTGCTTAAAAGTTTAGCATTTTCCAAACCCAAGACAACTTCCATCTCGAAGGATGAGCAGTGGATGCTTGGGAACACCACTTGGTGCAAGTTCCCCTGCAAGACACTCTGTTCCTTCACTGTCGCTGGGTCAAAATCCTCGAATCCCCTCCCTAAGGGCCTTGTGGGTCAACCCACAGCAGGTGGACTGCAGCGGTTCCAGAAGGTAGTTCATCCCCACCTTCTCAAGGGAGCATCGAGGGACGGGCACTCAATGCTGACCCAACCAATGACAGCCATGTCTGGTAAATATATTAAAGTTTTTTCTTTATTTGCCTCTTCCCACCCTTTCTGTGCCGCCTTCTTCCTTGCTAATGTTATATTCAGATTCCCATCTCCCAAGCCAAGTGGATTAAAGCTTTCCCAAGGGGCACTATCAAACTACCCAATGAGGACAGTGGACTGCACTCTCAGACGTAACCTGTCTAGCTCCCCTCTGTCATCAATTCCACTGCCTCAGGAACCTGCAGCCCTTGTACCTGCAGACCAGGTTCTCCAACCACACACTCATCTACTTTGTCCCCTGAATTTCCAGTCGGGACATCGTTCCCATTTCATTCCTCATTCCTGATCCCTGAGCACTGCTAGCTGCGATGTGTGTCGTATGGGTGGTGCTGGATTGCGCTGAGTGTGCTGTAATTTTTGTGCTGTAAATTTTCCTCCCTCTGTGCTATCTGCTGTCAGTGTTCGATATGCACATAGCCCAAAGTTGGCTGCTTTTGTTTATTACTGAGCTGGTTTGTTGGCTGCTGGTCAGTCTGCAGCTGGAACTGTGTTCACCTCTGCAAATCACCTTTTTTGAGGAACGAATGTCAGGGCTTTAGAGGGGGCTCAGTGGAGTTAACCAGAAACACAGTGCAGACGTCCTGTTCTGTGGGGAGACCAGCAAGGCACTACCTCCTTAGAGCACAGAACGTGCAGAGACTTAATAGAAGGGTTCAAAATAAAACAGGGTTCTGATGGAGTAAATGATTTGTGCAGGCAGTAAACTTGATGAACAGGAAAAGGCCATTTGGTCCATCAAGCTGACCTTGCCTTCAGTAGTTGACCTGATTGTGACCTTTCCTGCCTGTTTTTCCCCCCCCCATGACCTTTTACTCCCTCGCCAATCGCAAATCTGTCTACATCAGCCCTGAATGTACTTGATGATTCAGTCTCCACTACACTCAGACAGAGAAATCCAGTGTCTTAGCAGCCATTGAGAAGAAATTCCTTCTTAAATGGGAAGTTTTTTTTTTGAAATTGCCCTCATTCTAGGTTGTCCTTTGAGAGAAACAGTTTTTCAGCCTCCGAATCCTGTCCTTCGCTAAGACCAGCTCTCAGTTCCAATCGGTTTCCATGTCCCGAGATAATTCTGTGTTGCACCCGTGTGTTAACTTTGACTTTGGGTTATGAGGTCTCCCAGACTGTCATGCTACACATCTCTCTGCAGTCTCTCTCCATTTAATTAATGGCCCCAATCCTCTGTGGAGCATCGGTCGTCATCAGTGTCACTCCACTCCTCCTTTTGTCTGTCATCCCCCCGGTTGGATCTTGAGACCCCAGTGTTGACTGCGTGATGTGGAATGATTGAGACGTTTGCCAGCCCCAAAGCAGCCCGTTTACACGGACTCTGCTTCCTATAGGCTCACTGATCTTCTCTCATGCTAAAATGCGCCCCCTCCCCCCAATCCAGATGCTGCAAACTCTTACCTTGGGCTGTAACCTTTTATGTAGCATCTTACCAAATGTCTTTAGGGAATCCAAACAGACTCCACCCACTGGATCTTTGGTATCCACCCTGCTTGTTCATCCTAAAATAAAATCTCAATTTGTCAAACAAAAGTTTCTATTGATTTAAAAACAGTGTTGACTGCCTGATTATGTTATGATCTTAGGAGAAAGTGAGGACTGCGGATGCTGGAGATCAGAGCTGAAAAATGTGTTGCTGGAAAAACGCAGCAGGTCCGGCAGCATCCAAGGAGCAGGAGGATCGACGTTGTGGGCATAAGCCTGATTCCTGAAGAAGGGCTCATGCCCGAACCGTCGACTCTCCTGCTCCTTGGATGTTGCCTGACCTGCTGCGCTTTTCCAGCAACACATTTTTTCAGCTATGTTATGATCTTCTCAACATCTGACCATTCCCTCTTTAGTGTGTGCTAGTGTCTCCCTGGTGCCAGTTATAACACTCACTGGCCTGTGATTTCTGCCTCCTTTCTTTTTAAAAAGAGGCACTACACTTGCATTTCTCCAATTTACTGGGTCTTTCCAGAATTTAAGGAGCTTTGGGAAGATTTCAAGTATTATCTGCTATCTCTGCAGACATGGAGGAGAAAGTGAGGACTGCAGATGCTGGAGATCAAAGCTGAAAATGTGTTGCTGAAGAAGGGCTGATTCCTGAAGAAGGGCTCATGCCCGAAACGTCAATTCTCCTGCTCCTTGGATGCTGCCTGACCTGCTGCGCTTTTCCAGCAACACATTTTTATCTCTGCAGACATGTTAAGACCCCCCTGATCTCGGTGTTGGGTGCAGGGGACCTATTGGATCTCCGAGCCATTACTTTTTTGAGTGGTTGCTTTAAGTTCTTCCTTTCTCCACCACCCCCCCCCGATTTTATGCTGTTCCGAGGATCCTTATTGATTCTTCTACCATGAAAATTGAAAAATACTTAAGACTGTTTAACACTACTCAACGTTTCATTGTTTTATTAATTCCCAGTCTCTCTCTCTCTCTCTCTCTCTCTGTCTCTGAAGAAATCAGTTATTACTTTTCCTTTTTATATGCTTCAAAAAAAACTTTTTTTTAAAATTTCTCCCATACTCTAATATTTCCCTTGTTTAGGCATTCCTTGCTAGTTCCCAAACTTTGATCTTTTCACTGACTAATCGTATGTCATGCACATTTTCTCTATTTGATAGTTTAGAGCTGATGGGTATGTCCTTTTTCTGTGTTGTTTTCTTCATTGAAATATATATTAGAGGGTTATGGACTATCTCCATAAATGTATGCCTTTGGTTCCATTACCTTCCCTTTTAATGTCTGTTCCCAGGTCTGCTTTAGCCAGCCCTTTAACTCTGATTCTTGCCGTAGATGCTTCCAGACCTGCTGAGATTCTCCAGCAATTTTTGTTTTTCAGTCTTTCTTTCTTTCTTAATGGTTAATATGTCACATTTCCTTACTTGAGCTATCTGTTCATTTTTTTGCCCTTTATATGCACGAGGCTGAGACTGTTATCCAACTCGGAAACTGAAAGGTGAAGTTCTAAATGTTATGATCACTGTTGCTTAAAGGATCCTTTACTGTGGGTTAGTCATCCTGACTCATTACACATTGCCATGTCTGAAATAGCCTACTCCCTGGTTAGCACCATAGCATATGGCTCCAAGAAATTGTCCCAAATAACTT
This sequence comes from Chiloscyllium punctatum, assembly GCF_047496795.1. Lineage (NCBI taxonomy): Eukaryota > Metazoa > Chordata > Chondrichthyes > Orectolobiformes > Hemiscylliidae > Chiloscyllium > Chiloscyllium punctatum. Next base: position 48,074,758 of record NC_092755.1, on the reverse strand, counting down.
GGCTTTTATCTTCCAATTTGAATAATCAGAAAAGATTTACAAGATGTTGCCAGGGTTGGAGGATTTGAGCTAAAGGGAGAGACTGAATAGGCTGTGGTTGTTTTCCCTGGGGTGACAGAGGCTGAGGGGTGACCTTGTGGAGGTTTATAAAATCATAAGGGGCGTGGACAGGGTAAATAGACAAAGTCTTTTCCCTGGAGTGGGGGAGTCCAGAACTAAAGGGCATAGGTTTAGGGTGAGAGGGGAAAGATATAAAAGAGACCCAAGGGGCAACATTTTCACACAGAGGATGGTACGTGTATGGAATGAGCTGCCAGAGGATGTGGTGGAGGCTGGTACAATTGCAACATTTAAGAGGCATTTGGATGGGTATATGAATAGGAAGGGTTTGGAGGGATATGGGCCGGGTGCTGGCAGGTGGGACTAGATTGGGTTGGGATATCTGGTCGGTATGGACGGGTTGGACCGAAGGGTCTGTTTCCATGCTGTACATCTCTATGACTCTGACTGTATAAGAACCGTGAAGAGTTATTGTATTGTCTTTCCTAGAAGCCCCTGTTTCTAAAAAAAACAAATTGTTTTACATTGTAGCTAATATTAGATGGTCCAAAAGCTACTCCAATAGTCTTATTTGACTTATTTTTCATTACTATTTTCATTTGCTATTTTTCACCTCCAGTCTCTACCTTTTTCACTCTTCTGAACAAAAGTCATCCCTTGATAATACTGTCCCTTAATAACAGCTCATCCACCATTCAGTCCTCTGCAATTCTGTATACCTCTGAATATTCCAGTCACACCTTTGATCACCTTGCAACCACATTTCTGAAGAAGGGTCACTGGACCCGAAACATGAATTCTGATTCTCTCCTTGGATGCTTCCAGACCTGCTGAGATTCTCCAGCAATTTTTGTTTTTCAGTCTTTCTTTTTAATGGTTAATCTGTCACATTTCCTTACTTGAGCTATCCGTTCATTTTGTTTGTCATAAATCTCGCTCTCACTCTCACTCCCTCCCCCTCACCCTCATAGAGTCATATTTGCATCCAGCACTGAAACAGACCCTTCGGCCTAACTCGTCAATGCTGACCAGGTTTCCTAAACTGAGCTAGTCCCATTTGCCTGTGTTCGGCCTATATCATTCTAAACCTTGCCACGTACCTGTCCAAATGTCTTTTAAGTGTTGTTATAGTTGTACCCACCTCCATCATTTTCTCTGGTACCTCATTCCATGCTTGCACTCCCCGTTGGGTGAGAAAATGTTTCCTCTCCAATCCCTTTGAAATCTTTCCCTTCTCACTTTAAACCCTCTAGTTTTGGACTCCCCTATACCCCTGGGGAAAATATCTCTGATATTTACCCTATCTGTGCCCCTTCTGATTTTACACATCTCAATAAGGTTACACCTCATCCTCCGATGCTCCAGGGAAAAGCATCCCAGTCTATCCCACCTCTCCCTGTAGCTCAAACCCTCCAGTGTCATGAATCTTTTTTTTTGCATCCTTTCCAGTTTAAGAACATCTTTCCTATAGCATGGCGACCAGAATTGTACACAGAATTATGGTCTTACCCATGTTATGACATCCCAACTCCTGTACTCAATGCTCTGACTAATAAAGACAAGCTGCCAAAAGGCTTTTTCACTGCCTTGTCTACCTGTGATACCACTTCCAAAGAACTGTGTACCTGAACCCCTAGGTCTCCCTGTTTGGCACCATTCCCCAGAGTCCTACCATTAACTGTGAAATTCCTGCCTTACCAACATGTAACACCTCCCGTTTATCAAAATTTTAAACCCAATCTGTCACTCCTCAACCCACGAGCACAATTCGTCAAGATCCCATTGATCAGTATTTGCTGTGAAGACAGACGTGGAAGCTAAGGAACTCCGAAATAAGAAGTGATATTGAAAAGAGTCCACATTTCAGAAGAGGTGATGCTGGAGGTCTTAAAACTTATAAAAGGCAGATAATTCCCCATTACCTGATCAAGTCTATCCCAGGAGATTGTGGGAAGCGAGGGAAGAAATCGCTGGGCCCCGAGCAGAGACATCTATATCATCAACAGCCACCAATGAGGTGCCAGAAGACTGGAGAGTGGCAAATATTGTACCATTCTTTAAGAAAGGCAGGAAGGAAATGCCAGGGAACTATAGCCTGGCGAGTCTGCACATCAGTGGTGGGTAAGTTGTTGGAGGGGATAGCCTTTTTTCACTGTCCACTATACCACCAGTTTTGGTGGCATCTGCAAATTTACTAACTGTCTTTTCATCTAAATTGTTTATATAAATGACAGACAAAAGTGGACCCAGCACCAATCCCTGTGGAACATCTCTGATCACAGACCACCAGTCTGAAAGACAACCCTCCACCACTACCTTCTGTCTCCGACTGTCATGCCAATTTTATATCCAATTGGCAAGCTTACTCTGAATCCCATGTGATCTAACCTTAGTAACAGTGCGGTACCTTATCGAAGGCCTTGCTAAAATCCACGGACACAACGTCCACCACTCTGCCTTCATCAATCTTTTTCGCCATCTCTTCGAAACATTCAACCAAATTCAATCATGTACGGTAGATGCTGTCTTTAAGTCCCCTCCAACAACTTACCCACCACTGATGTGCAGGCTCGCCAGGCTATAGTTCCCTGGCATTTCCTTCCTGCCTTTCTTAAAGAATGGCACAATATTTGCCACTCTCTCGTCTTCTGGCACCTCATTGGTGGCTGTTGATGATATAGATGTCTCTGCTCGGGGCCCAGCGATTTCTTCCCTCGCTTCCCACAATCTCCTGGGATAGACTTGATCAGGTAATGGGGAGTTATCTGCCTTTTATAAGTTTTAAGACCTCCAGCATCACCTCTTCTGAAATGTAGACTCTTTTCAAGATCACTTCTTATTTCTGAGTTCCCTAGCTTCCATGTCTGTTGCCACAGCAAATACTGATGAGGAAACTCCTTTAGAATCTCGCTCGTTTGCTGTGGTTCCGCAGATAGGTGACCTCATTGATTTTAAGGAGCCCTGTTCTCTTCCTCCTCCTTTTGCCCTTATCATGTAGAAGCTCTTACAATTCTCCTTAACCTTATTTGCCAGAGGTCTCATGCACCCTTTTTTGCCTTCCTGGTTTCCCTCTGAAAGTATACTCCTATTGCCCTTCTACTCCAGAGATTCACTCAGTCCCTGCTGTCTCTGCCTGATGTGTGGACCAGAACCTCAATACGTCAAGTCATCCAGTGTTCCCTCCTGCTCCTGCCAGCCTGACCCTCCATTCTAACGGCCGCATGAACTCAGAACTTTTATTCGCTTCCGTTTGCCAGGTGTCCCTTTGCTTACCAACAGCCCGTACAATCAGCTTTTGTAAGTTCCTGTCTAACACCATCAAAATTGGCCTTGTTGGCCAGTCCGACCCTTTTCCCTAACTATTGTAAAGCTAATAGGGTTATGGTCACTGGTCCTGAAGTGCTCCCTGACTGCACTTTCATCACGGATCTGTCTTATTTCCCAAGCGGAGGTCAGGTTTTGCCCCTTCTGTAGTAGGGCTATTTACAGATTGATTGTGAAAATCTTCTTGTCGACACTTAACAAATTTCTCTCCATCCAAGCCTTTAACACCGTGGCAGTCCCAGTTGATATTAGGAACATTAAAATCCCTTCCTATTACAACCCTATTATTCTTTCAGCTACCTGCTGTCTCTCTGTATATTTTCTCCTCGATTTCCAGCTGACTATTTGGGGGCCTATAGTACAATCCCATCAAATTGATCACCCCCTTCTTATTTCTTAGTTCCACCCGTATAACTTCACAAGACGATTCCCAAGGAATATCCTCCCTAAGTACAGCTGCTAATCAAAAATGTAACTAGCCCTTCCCCTTGCCTCCCCTTCTCATCTTCCTAAATCCTAGAACGTTGAATTACCATTCCTGTCTCTTCCTCAGCTGTTTTTTTTGTAATAACTATGATATCTCTGCCACATGTGCCCATCCACGCTCTGAGTTCATAGAGTCCTACAGCAGGGAGACAGACCCTTCAGCCCATACTGTTCCATGCTGACCAAAATGTCCATCCACGCTAACCCCATTTCCCTGCACTTGGCCCATATCCTTCCAAACCTTTCCTCTCCATGTACTTGTCCAAATGCCTTTTAAATGTTGTTAATGTACCTGCCTCAACTACGTGCGTACCACCTTCTGTATAAAAAAAGTTGCCCTTCAGGTTCCCTCTTATTCTCTCCCCTCTAACCTTAAACTGATGCCCTCTAATCCTCGATTTCCCCAACCCTGGGGAAAAAGACTGAGTGCTTCACCCTATCCATGCCTGTCATGATCTTGTACACCTCTATAAGGATATCAGGCCCTTGAGTCCTGGCAACATCTTCGTAAATGTCTTTTGCACTCTTTCCAGTTTAATTGCATCCTTCCTTATCGCAGGGGGACCAAAACTGAACACCATACTCCCATGTGCGGCCTTACCAAGGATTTGTACAACTGCAGCATATTTCCTCAATTTGATCTGCCTCATCTGTCAGGCCTCTTGCATAGAAATAAATGCAGTTTATCCTCCCACCCTGGACCTGTGTTGGGTGGGAGGATAAACCAGGCACATCCTTCCCCACTTCCCTCAATCCCCTGCATTTATCTCTCTGCTGCTGGCCCTCCCATTTGAGTAAGGTGGGACTGTTTGTTGTGTGCGCAGTCTGGTATCTTGTCACTCCCACCCCCTCAGTTGGTTTGCCGGAGAGAGCTCTTGGATCTGTTCTGTGGGAGACTGCCCTAGCTCTGGATGCTGGAAGGTTGAATACTCGATTTGTGGGAGGAAGGAGAATGTGATGGGGACAGAAATGTGGATAATCTGACAGATACGAGTGAGAGCCCTGTCGTCAGCAGCAGACAGAGGAATTCATGTCAGAAATGTAATTTTGAAAGTATCATTGCCACAGAAACACTGGGAGAGGGGAATGGAGTCCTTGCAGGAGCTGCATGTGAGGAGGAGTAATTTAAGGTAGCTGTGAGAGTTGGTGGGTTCGCAGTGGATGTGTTCCGGGAAATGCCGGGTGATTCTTGTGGAGCAGTGGTATTGTCTATACCTCTGAGCCAGGAGGCCCAGGTTCAAGTCCCATCTCCTCCAGGCGTGTGCAATACCAACCCCAAGGAAAATATCTCTGTCCCCATTTACAGGGGTAGAAGGCAGGAAAGGGGAAGTTCTGTGATGGACCAGGTGGAAATTGAATGCAGAACTAAATTTCAGTTTTCCAGTTTGCTTTAAATTCTTCAGGACCGACCATCGCTATTTCTGATGTCATTTTCGTCCTAATTGTCTCTTCCCCTCACCGGCTCAGTAATGAATGAGGCTGATTGGACAGGGCCTACCCTTGGTGTTTGTGTTCATTTAGCCCGTGCAATGAGAGGAAGGGGCTGATTGTGGTCCTGCCTGGGCTGGAGAGGACAGAGTGGCTGAGTGATGGATAGTGAGGATCTGCCTCTAAGTGAGGATCCGGCTGAGGGGTGCAGCGTTCCCCATAAACGTTGAGACTGATAGTTGAGTTAGCTGGCAAGCAGAGATATTTGTATCTCTGGGGTGCTGTACTTGAGAAAGCTGAGGAAGGGGCAGTCTTTTTTTTTTCCCTTTTTCCTGTGAATTATCCATGCTCAGTGCCCAGGATATGGAGTGATTTTCTTCTGTGCGAGTGGGGAGGAGAGGAAAAGAGATGGCAAGAAACTGGCAGCTTCACCTGTGTTGAGTCATAGTGATTGAAGCAAGATGGATTGTTTATTGTGTGCACCGTCTGGTGTCCCTCCAAATCACTTCTCAAAAAGAAATCTCAAATCAGTTTTCCAGTTTATCTCAAGGAGATCCTGATTCATTCCTGTGGGAGTCTGTTTAACCTGTCGCTGTAGAAACGGGGAGGCTGAATATTCATTCTGCAAATCTTGAACGTGTAATCTCACTGAATGTGCGAGTTGCCTGGGTTTGTGTTTAGCTCACTCAATTCTGTTTTTATGCACACGTGTGTGCAGACACGTGTGTGTGCACACACAGGCATAGGCACATGCACATGTGTAGAGAGGTGCATGTGTGTGCAGGCAGCCACTCTGAAAGTGATTGCTCTGCAGCTTTCACTGCCTCTGTGGAAGTCTCAGAGGCTCAGCGGTGAGTGAGAAAAATGTGGTGTGTAGCGCAGCCTTGGTTGCAAACCAGTAGCAGGAGGAGGTCACTCGAGCCTGCTCCACTCCTCTCCGGTCATCACTGATCATCCCAACTCCTGGGTTGTGTCCCCTGTTGCTCTGAAATAGAGTGAAAAGATTGTAAAGTGGGCGAGGGTCGTGTGATATCGATATGAGCCTGAGGTGTTACAGATGGAGATGGTCATGCTCTGTTGATGGAGATCCACATTAAACACAGTCCGTGTGAACTCCACTTCATGTTATTTCAGGGATCAGCTTCTCCAATTTAGATTTTAGATTTAGATTACATTACATTACAGTGTGGAAACAGGCCCTTTGGCCCAACAAGTCCACACTGCCCCGCCGAAGCGCACCCCACCCATACCCCTACATTTACCCCTTACCTAACACTACGGGCAATTTAGCATGGCCAATTCAGCTGCCCTGCACATTTTTGGACTGTGGGAGGAAACCGGAGCACCCGGAGGAAACCCACGCAGACACGGGGAGAATGTGCAAACTCCACACAGTCAGTCGCCTGAGGTGGGAATTGAACCCGGGTCTCTGGCGCTGTGAGGCAACAGTGCTAACCACTGTGCCACTGTGCTGCCGACGTGTGTTCTTTTGCATCTTTTTGTGTGTGTTCTGAGACTGGAGATGCCTTGTGGGTGTGTGCAGGATGGAGTTCCCCTTTAAATGCCCCCCATGAAATTGCATTGTGAAATTTCTCATTGGATGCCAATGTTGCTGGCAAGGCCAGTGTTTATTGCCTATCTCTAACAGACCTGGAAAAGTGGCTTTAAGCTATCTTCCTGAACACCTGTTGTATACTGTGTACGTACGCCCACAGTGCTATTACGGAGGGGGTTCAGTGATATATTTCTGAAACAGTGTGGTGAGTGACTTAGAATTTGAACACGCTGGTGTTCCCATGTATCTACTGCCCTTGTCCTTCTAGATGGAAGTGGTCATGGGTTTGGAAGGTTCTGGCTAAGGATCTTGGGTGAATTCTTGCAGTGCATCTTATAGGCAGAACACACCGCTGCTACTGAGCGTTGGTGCTGGAGGGAGTGGATGGGGCTCTGCATGTGGTGCCAATCAAGTAGCTGCTTTCTCCTGGATGGTGTCAAGCTTCTTGAGTGTTGGTGGAGCTGCCCCCCCCCCCCCAATCCAGGTTGACGTGCCTTGTCGATATTTCCAACCTCTGACCTGCTATTGCAATCACAGTATTTATAAGGCTAGCCTAGATCAATTTCTGGTCAATGGTCAGCCCTATGCAGATAAGAACATAAGTAACGGGAGCAGGATTAGGGGACACATCCACCCAAGCCTGCCCACCCATTCAACAAGATCATGGTTAATCTGCACTAGGCCTCAACTCCCCTTTTGTGCAAGCTCAGCATAGATGTCAACTGCGAGATTTGAAAAATCTATCTCCCTCCTCCTTTCAATACGTTGTGATCCCACCCTTCAGCTCTATGTCATTGCATGTCAGAGTGTGTTAGTTGAATTCTCTCTTGTTGGAAATGGTCATTGCCTGGCACTTGTATGATAGATAACATTTGCACCACCCATCAGCACCAACCCAGATATTGTCCTTATCTTGTTTCATTGGAACACGGACTGTTTCAGGATCTGAGGAGTCTGGAATGGTGCTGAACATCGTGCAATTGTTGGTGAACATTCACTGTCCATCCTTCTGATGGGCAGGAGGTCATTGATGAAGCAGCTGAAGGTGGTTGGACCAAGGAACTAGGGCTCTTGTGGCACAGTAGTAGTCCCCCACTCTGAACCAAGAGTACAATCTGGCCTGCTCCAGTGTTGTGTTGTAACCTTTCTAACCAAGTTGAAGGCAAATACCTACGTTGAGCTGTCCTTGGAAGGAGATGATTGACCTCCAACGACCTCCTTCCTTTGTGGTGGGCCTGACTCCAACCAGCAAAGGTTCACCCCTGATCCTTTCTGCCTCTCCTGTTGCTTGAGCTGCTTGGTGCTGCTCTCAAGGACAGTGACTCGCTCGCACTCCTGATCGGTCTCTCTCTCTCTCTCTCTCTCTCTCTCTTCCCCGTTCATTCTTCTCTCCCCTTTTTTTTATTGTCCATGTTTAGTCCAAGTTTGTGTTGAGGTTGAGATGTGTGTGTGTGTGTGTTCCTGCTTAAAGCCGCACAGAGTATCAGTGAGCAGGTTATTGCTCAGCAAGTGCTGCCTGCCTGTACCACCTTATCCATCACTTCGATGGTCATAAGTAGACCACTTGGTTGATAAGTGGTTGCTTTGGCATTGTCCTGCTTTTTTATAGACAGAGCATGCACCCTGCAGGGTCGAGGGAAAGGGTTTGGAGTATAGGGAATCCAGAGGAAATTTTAATCTGTATGGTAACCTCTCCAAAAGTTTTTAGATTTGCTGTAAATTGGCAAGTTGTAATCTTTAATTCAACAATTGCATCCAAGACTTCTAAACATTACTGCTTTGTTGTTAGGATTTCTCTCGTTTCTGGAGATGGTTCAGGAGCTAATTTTCAAGATTTTACATTCTCTGTATTCTACTTTGCTGTGCTAGTCCAAGGATAAATTTGCCATCCTGTATCTACTACAACCTGCTGGATCCAGGATTTATCTCCCAATTGTACACTGGTCTCTGGTTTAATTGCCTCCTCTGGCTTGCTTTGTGTATCTTGATGTTAGTTTTATTCCTGCAGATTGTGGAAGGAGACTGGACAGTGTTTCATTTATGAAGGTAATGCAAATGTTTGGTGAAGACTCTGTGGGTTTACCAGAGTAAGTTGGGGCTGGTGGCCAGTGGAGAATTTGCATTTCAAATGGATGCTATTGATTTTTTTTTGTTGTTTCTTCTCTTGCTTTTATGTTACAAACCCCAAATAATAAATTTTAATTGTTTGTCGTCCTCGCTTTGAAGCAGTTTGGTTTGTGTTTGGAGAACCCTCTGGAATCCAGTTACACAAGCAGTCGACATTGCACAATCGTTCAAACAAAAAAAACCTCAAGTGATGTTGCGTTTGTTGCCTGTTTTTCCCCCTGACTGTGTGGGAGGGTTACTGTAAGTGCTCAGAGAGGAGAGGCATAGCGGCTGAGACCGAGCATGTAGTTTCCCTGATCAACTGTGCACATCGTTTCCTTAACAACCTAAAATCAGAAAATTCTGGAAGCACTCGGTGGAGAGTGAGTGGTGCCCTTTCATCAGAACTTGAAGACCGGAAACATTTAACTCTGCTAATCTCCCCCTCCCACAGGTTCTGCCTGATTGAAACATTTCCAGCAATTTGCTTTGAGTTCAGAATTCCTTCATCTGTGTTGTTTGCCTCTGTTCCCCCAACATAAAAGATTCCACTCTGATTTCACCAGACAGAATGATTGATCTGTGTATGAGATAAAACAGCCTCTGTACGTGTGTGCGTATCAATCACCTGGCATATATTATTTGAGGTTGGAGTCATGTTTCCATCCCTGTCTTTCTATCTGTGCACCATCCCAAATTGAAGACTGTTTGATGTCGAGGTAAACTTGAATGGGTCTGCCCACCACTGCTGAGGAGATGTCTCTGTATCCTCCCCTCTCCCACGAACATATTCAAATCAGATTTCTGAATGATATCTGGAGGTTTCTAGTTCAAAGGCTGCTCTTCTGAGGCTGCATGTCGCTACTTCAATTTTGTCCTGCTTCATTAAGTGTTCAGCTTGGTCCAGTGCTGTCGCCTCCCGAGTGAATGGCCCACACCTGAGGCCTTCTGTTAGGCCGACACCCCGGTGTCGCACTGTCAGAGTCAGTGTCCTTCAGCTGAGACCACTAGTCCCAGTCTGCTCTCACTCTCCATCTCAAGGAGTGGGGGTTGAGGTGCTGGAGAAATTTTTATTCTTCAGCATAAGAAACCACACGGTGTTGGTGGGAGGTTTCTGTGTTGCAAACACGTGCCTGAAATGACCAGCAGTGCTTATGTTTCAGAAATATGTCTTTGGCTATAAAGAACTTTGGGGTGTCCTCTGTTTTCAGGGGGGGGTGTTTAGAAATATGAAACATTATTTTTCCCTTTATTCTTTTTCCAGTGCCATGGGTTTGAAGTTGCAGTGGGCCAGCAGATTGCCAGTGGACTACACCTACTGGAATGCAGCGCCTGTAAAAGACCCATTGTCTTGTGAAGAGAAATTAGATTGATTTTTTTTTGGGGGGAGAATGGTGACACGAAGGGAAATATTTTCCTGCAACAAGTGGTTAGGTTTTGGGGTGCACTGCACTGACGTATGTTAGAGGAACTTACCATTGAATCATAGGATCCCTACAGTGCAGATCGAGGCCATTTGGTGCACTGACCCTCTGATGCACATCCCTGTGACCCTGCATTTCCCATGGCTTAACCCCCGCCAGGCCGCACATCCCTGGGCAATTTAGTGTGGCCAGTCTTTGGACTGAGGGGGAAATCTGGAGGAAGCCCACGCAGTCACGGGGAGAATGTGCAAACTCCACACAGTCAGTCGCCCAAGGCTGGAATCAAACTCATGCTCCTGGTGCTGTGAGGCAGCCGTGCTAACCACTGAGCCTCTGTGCCCATTACGATAAACATCTGAAGAGAGCATTTGAAGGCTGTGAGAAAAGCCGGGTGACTGGGACTAACTGGGTTTCTGTTGCAGACGGTTGGCTAGATCGCTGCTTTCTAAGCTGTCCTGTGCTCTTACTGGCTCAGGTGGAATTACTGATACGGTTAATTCTTCCAGTAATTCATTTGCTAACTTCATCGTGTAGCTCACCGATTTTTGTTTTGGAAGTCTGATTGATTGTTTGAAGCATGAACGTATTTCCTGTATCTGCTTGAAGATGTTCAGGGTGTTCCCAGTTAACTGGAAACCTGGCCAGTTAGTCTTTCTTCTGTGGTAGGCAAAGTAATGGAAAGGGTACTGAGGGATAGGATTTATGAGTATCTGGAAAGACACTGCTTGATTAGGGACAGCCAGCACAGATTTGTGAAGGGTAGGTCTTGCCTTACAAGTCTTATTGAATTCTTCGAGGAGGTGACCAAGCATGTGGATGTAGTGTACATGGATTTTAGTAAGGCATTTGATAAGGTTCCCCATGGTAGGCTTATGCGGAAAGTCAGGAGGCATGGGATAGAGGGAAATTTGGCCAATTGGATAGAAAACTGGCTAACCGGTCGAAGGCAGAGAGTGGTGGTAGATGGTAAATATTCAGCCTGGAGCCCAGTTACAAGTGGAGTTCCACAGGGATCAGTTCTGGGTCCTCTGCTGTTTGTAATTTTTATTAATGACTTGGAAGAGGGAGTCGAAGGGTGGGTCAGTAAATTTGCAGATGATACGAAGATAGGTGGAGTTGTGGACAGTGAGGAAGGCTGTTGTCGGCTGCAGAGGGACTTAGATATGATGCAGAGCTGGGCTAAGGAGTGGCAGATGGAGTTCAACCCTGTCAAATAAGAATGCGGAATACAGGGTTAACGGTAGGGTTCTTAGTAAGGTGGAGGAGCAGAGAGATCTTGGGGTCTATGTACATAGATCTTTGAAGGTTGCCACTCAGGTGGATAGAGTTTGTAAGAAGGCCTATGGAGTATTAGCGTTCATTAGCAGAGGGATTGAATTCAAGAGTCGTGAAGTGATGTTGCAGCTGTACAGGACTTTGGTTAGGCCACAGTTGGAGTACTGTGTGCAGTTCTGGTCGCCTCACTTTAGGAAAGATGTGGAAGCTTTGGAGAGGGTACAGAGAAGATTTACCAGGATGTTGCCTGGAATGGAGAGTAGGTCGTACGAGGATAGGCTGAGAGTTCTCGGCCTTTTCTCGTTGGAACGGCGAAGAATGAGGGGTGACTTGATAGAGGTTTATAAGATGATCAGAGGAATAGATAGAGTAGACAGTCAGAAACTTTTTCCCCGGGTACAACAGAGTGTTACAAGGGGACATAAATTTAAGGTGAAGGGTGGAAGGTATAGGGGAGATGTCAGGGGTGGGTTCTTTACCCAGAGAGTGGTGGGGGCATGGAATGCGCTGCCCGTGGGAGTGGTGGAGTCAGAATTATTGGCGACCTTTAAGCGGCATTTGGATAGGTACATGGATGGGTGCTTAATCTAGGTTAGAAGTTCGGCACAACATCGTGGGCCGAAGAGCCTGTTTTGTGCTGTATTGTTCTATGTTCTATGTTCTATGTGGCGATTGGGGTAAGGTGGGTTCCACGCCTGGTTTGGGAAGGTGGCCGAGTTTGGGTGAATCCCTCAAGCGACAAGCTGAGTGCCAATCTGGTCTACTCTTCTCCTGCAGAGGAGGAGATGCCCTTTATCATACCAGTTCGTGTCTCCTCGATGAAGATTGGGAAAATGATAACGAGTTGTGAACATCCATCAGAAGCAGGAATAGTATCTGATTTACCCATCCCAGGGATGAGTCAAGGGTTTGGCGGGGGGGTGGGGTTGGAAATGGGAAGGAGAGCGGATCATTGGATCTCCTTTGGACGGATTGGCCAGGTTGTACTCTTACGCCTTGTAGTTTTGAGTTATGAGCCCCATCCTGCTGTTGAACTGGCTCCTCCCTCTCGTGTAACACTGAAATTAATTTTTAAGTTTCATAGAAACTCTAGCTGCATCTTTGCAGAGAGAGAGAGAGAAATAGACTTAACATTTCAAATCCAAGGCGATTCTTCAGAATAGTCGTATCAGACTCACCGTGACACACACTTTCTGTAACTGTTGCTGTCAGACCTGCTGAATAACTCCAAGGTTTTGGTTTTTATTTGCGATTTCCAGCATCTGCAGCACTTGGCTTTTATTTTAAACAGGAATTAATATTTGTGGACATTAGATTTAACCTACATATTAATTCTGTTCTTTGAAATGTGCCAGCCTTGTTGACTGTAAATTTTTCTTTCCTGTAGCTGACTGAACCAGGGTTCATGTTGAATGTTGCTGAAGAGCCCAGTGGATGTTGGCCGCCAGTGTCCAAATTTGGACCCCTAGCAGCATAATTGGTTAGTTTTGATCTAATATCCAGAATCATCATGTGCTGTATTTAAATGTAGTTGATTGACAGGGTCATGGAATAGCGAGGACCAGCCGCGACCAGAGCAGACTCAATGGCCGTGTGCCCTAATTCTGCTCTTTTATCTTCTGGCCTTTCGGATTGGCTCTCGTTTCTCATCTTTTGAGAAACCTGTTGAGGGTTACTTAAGGATTTGGAGTAAATAAGGGGGCACCGATTAATGTGGTGTATTTGGACTTTAAAACACTGTTTTTGATGAGGGGTCATGCTTGGGGTCATTGCCCAGGGTTAGGACGTGTGGGTTCGGTGTACTAGCATGGATTGAGGGTTGGTTAATGGACAGAAAACAAAACCGGAGTAATCGGATGTGCAGGTTGGCAGACCAAGACTGGGTACTGCGAGGATCTGAGCTATTCACAATCAATATTAATAAAGGCAGTGTTATGTTATAAAGTTAGCTGGAGACAAAACTGAGGAGGACAGAGTCTGCAGAGGCCTATTGACAGGTTAACCAGATGGACAAAAACATGTCAGGTAGAGCATCACTGGGAAAGTACCTACACTGGAAACAAAAAAACAAAAAATAGCAAGAGGCAAGGAAATGATATTCAGAGGGAACCTGGGGTTACATGTAAATCATAGTTTTCATGTGGTGGAGCAACCATCTGGAAGTGATGTTTTTGATCTTTGTTCCATTTTCTAAGAAAGAAAGTGTCTCACTCTTATGTCGGATGAAAGGACAAAGCATTCAAGTGGTGTTTGTTTTACTCTAGTCTCTTTCCAGTCTGTCTTCCCCTAATCTACCATTTTAACTTCTAGTTTCTTGCCCCGCCCCATTCCCCTTATGCTTTTTCCCCTCCCCCCTCCTTAAACACCAATCATATTTGGGTCCACCACACTCTCTGGTAGTGAGATCCACATTCTCACCACTCCCTGTGACAGGATGTTCCTTCTGATTCGATTTCTTAAGGTCTATCCGATATTGATGGCCTCTATTGATCCCCATAAGAGGAAACATTTCTTGATGTCCACTGTCAAGAACTTTCAGATCTTATGGACCTCTCTTAGATGTGCACACGCATGCATGAACTGTCTCTTTGAAAGGACGGATCTAGCCTGTCCCTGGCACTAAAAGGATCAATGGTTATGGGCAGAAAGTGGGGAGCAGTGATCAGGTATGTTCATGTTGAACGGTGGAGCAGGCTTGAACAGCTGCTCCATCTGTTTTCTGTCTTTGGAACCATTTTGTAAATCTTCCCTGTACCCTCTACGATGCGCCTCTATTCTTTTTCATTAAAGATTTGTTACAGGTTTAGTATAACTCTCTCTACTTTTCAATTCTATCCCTCTTGATGTAAATCTGAGTGCCCAGTTTGCTTTCTCTTCCAGCCTCGCGAACCTGTGGCATTTGTACCAGGTGATTGCTTTGTCTCACTGGGGTAGAGGAACAATCTCCTTCCAATGAATAAGTCACCTCTCTGTTCCTTCTATCTCCTGTTTGACTCTGATAAACTTGTAGAATGGCCAAGTAATTGGTGAGTGAAATTCACCAATGTCCTCCTGAACTTGTTGCGCCTGTCCTCGGTATTGGCTAAGTCCCCAATTTGTTGTCACCTGCAAAGGTCACACTTTGTGTTTTCGATTCCAGTGCCCAAACTGTGAATGTGAGTTGTGGACAGTAGTGATCCCATCACTGATCCCTGTTGAATACTACCTCCCAACTTCTGCAACTCTCAATAATTACCCTTCGTTTTTATGTTTTCTGCTTCTGTCCTGAATCTTACCATCTCATCTAGGCAGGAATCTACTCTAATCTCGTTTAGCATTTGCCAATAATTCCTCATTCTCTGAATTATTAATTAGCCTTTTTAAAAATCCAAATTAATGACATCTGCTACATTATTATTGTCTTCTGTCTGATCACGTTTTGGAGTTTTCTTTTTAAATCAATGACTATTCATTATTGTATTTTTTTAAAAAAATTAGTTACTCATCTCTCCTTTGTCAAAAGAAAAATAGGAGCTTTTAGTACTCTTTCGCTCACTAATCTGTAATTTCCTTGACATGTTCTGACCCTCAAACCATAGGATTTTTCAGTTGTCCACCAGTCCTCTTTTTCTAACATTATTAACTGTTTGTAGTAACACCTCCTGCAGGCTTTTTCCCCACATTATTTTAACATGGGTGGATAGATTTCATCTGGACTAGCCTCTCTCAAGTGTTTCTTTTATTCGATATATCTTTTTGTTGTTTTTAAATGCACTTATCCCATTATTCATCTCATCTTCCAATGTCATGACTCTTTGTCCTATCTCCCTGGTAAATACTGAAGCAATCAGAAGTTTGGAGGTCTCTCTCATTTTCAGGATATGATCTTGACTCTCCCTTTGCTGATTGTACTTCCATCGCAGCCTTCCTTTCTTATGGATATGCATCTAAAATATTTTGCTATTTCAGATGCCTGCATATTTTAATTTCAGTGTTCCTCTTTACCTTCCACAGTGTTAACTCTCCTCTTGTGCTGTCTTATCCTGAACCCCTGTGATATCTAATGCATGCCATTTTCCTGACACTCGGTTGTCTGTCTTCATTGATGAAGTCTCACATGTCTTTAATTTATTTTCTCTTTCTGGTGGAATATATTTTTGCACTGAGTACTGTCTTGAATATTTCCCATTTTTGTTCTACATTATTGTTTGCTAATGTAGTCACCCATTTTGGTTTCTCAAATTCTAATCGTAGTCCCTCATAGCCATCAGCTTTTCTTTGGTCTATAAACATGATTTGCATCATCCAAACCTCCTCCTCAACCAGAATCTTAGTGTTTGTTAAGATCACTACAGATCAGAGGCTGTCCCTCCTTTTTTTTAAAGTTTGTTTATCTACTCCAGTTCACTCAGCATCGCAGATCCTCTTCTGTTGCTTTTTTACATGCCGAGTTGGAAAGAAATCTTGCACATGTCAGAACATTCACTTTTCCCCTTTAGCTGCCTCTGACCTTGTATCACCAGAATCGTTGAAATCTTGCATTCTGTTTACGTTTACTTGATTCCCTAATGTATCACGCATATTCCTTTTACTCTACCTTCTATTTATAGTCTGGAGACCGCAGCTTGTGATGGACTATTGGGATGTACAGCTTGTGGTGGACTATTGGGATGTACAGCTTGTGGTGGACTATTGGGATGTACAGCTTGTGATGGACTATTGGGATGTACAGCTTGATCCCTTCGCCTTGATGTCTCCCTTTATTCTGCTGCCACTCTGTCAGCAAGAACATATCCTCCACCTATTTCCCCCTCTAACTTTTCTGAAGGTCTTGTGCCCTGCTCTGATGTTCCTGCAGCCATTTCTTAGTGATCCCTACTGCATCGGGTTTCCTCTTGACATATTGCCTTCAACTTCTTTATTTTCTTAGGTACACTGTGTAGACTGCTGCACAGGCATCTTGACTCCCTTTTGAATAGGATTGCCTCTTGCATTATGGTTAACCACCTTTTCCCTTGTCATAAAAGTTCTCCTTATTTGATGGGCTCCTTTGTTCCTCGACTCTGTTTTGTCCATGTTAAGATTGCTTATGTTTTCCTGTAACTCCTCCCTTCAGTCTTCCTGTATTCCAACCTCTGCTATTTATACTTCTGCTATAGCACGGGTCCTTATCCTGGTTTAAGTGGAGCAGGGCCTATTCTTTGCAACTCGTTCCTGTCCGAGGAATGGTGCCAGGGTCTGGCCACCATGTGCTTTGGTGTGCGTCAGTCTCATCAAACCCCACCCCTCTGATTTTCTCTCTTCCACTCCAAATTCGAAACCCCTCCCTCCCCCATCTGCCGTCTCCAGTTTACACCCCCTCTGTCTCTCCGATATCCTCTTGCCCCCTCCTCCACCCCGGCTCTCCAATTCCCCAACCCCATGTCTCTTTTTTTTTCCTCCCTCTCCCTGATTTCTTACTCCCCCCACCCCTCCAAATCTCCCCCTCTTTCTAGAACTACTTGTTGCTTTTGTGAAGTGCTCGAGCTTCCCCTTGGGGTGGTGGTCCCTGGGTGAAACACTGTGTAGGCCTTTGGTGTTGGAGAGAAGGCCTCTTGTCTTTTATAAGCAAACATTCCCAGTCTGAGACAGACCCTGCTGGTCAGGTAACCAGTCCTAACCATCCACTGACCCAAGTGTGGACAAAACCACAGGATTAAAGTTGCATCAAACTCAGAATTTTAGGAAAAGATCAAATCTGACAGCCTAAGGTTCTGGTGAGGCTTCACTGCAGTACTGTGTGCGTTTTTGGCTTCTTTACCCAAGGTAGTAGGTACCTGTCTTCTCGAATGTGCAGTAAACGTGCACAAGGCTGGTTCCTGGGATCCTCCTGTGAAGAGGCATTGAGCAGACTTGACCGAGATTCCCTGAGATTAGGTCGAATTGCATCATGAAATTTTCGAGTGCCTCGATGGGCTGGGTGCTGGGTGCTCGCTTCTCCCCTGTCTGAGGGGTCCGGAACTCCCAAATTAAAGGGTTGCCCATTCCGAGCTGAGGAGGTTCTCCTCCTCCTCCTCCTCCTCCTCTGAGTTGGCAGACGTTGTGAACTCTCCACCCCAGAGGGATTGGGAAAGCTCAGTCACTGAGTACCTTTTGAGACTGGTGAAGGAGGGGGGAGTGAGAAGATGTTGCTGTAGACCAGCCGTGATCCCCTCAAGGGGCCAAATGGTTGACGTTAGATCCTACATCCTGCCTTCCCTAGCTTCTGTGTAAGTTTTTTTGGAGGTTATTATAAGTTTGCATTTGGGAATTATTTCAGGGGGTTCTACAGTTTTTGTTTTGTTTGTTTTTGTTTTGTTTTATAGGTATTGCTGTGTAAAATGTGTGCCTAAGCGTCTACAGTGTAAATTCCCCCCCTTCCCCCTTAACCCCCACCCCTCCACTGTCCCAATCTCCCCCACCACGCCCACTGAGAAGGCTGGACCAAAGGAGTCATGCTTTCAGCTCTTGTGGGTGGAGGGGTGAGCAGGGGTCAGCGACTCTCGACGCCCGAGGCTGCCTCCCTTCTGCTGGCCCAGGAGTTGTGTATCGGACTGCGGAGCCGGAGAGTGACCAGGATGTCGGTCCAGAGTAGGCCCCCTCATCAGCCACAGGCCTCTCACCAGGCCCCCAGGCTCGGGCCCCGAGCCCGGCAGCTACCTGCCTCCGCCTCCCCCTCTCCCTCCTCCTCCCCCCTCCTCCTCCTCCCGGACCGCCGAGCGACCAGGACATCCTCCCAGGGCAGGACCCCTCACCCCGTGCCGGAGCAGCACGCTCGTACGCATACGCTCAAGTCCAGCGGGCGGATGGTCAAGAAGCTGAACTACCGCAAGGTGGCGAACCGGGGCCTCCTGCAGACAGACGCAGCTGCCACCAAGCGGAATGCCAGGCCCAGGAGTAAGGATCCGGCGACAGAAGGGCACCTGGAGGAGCATGAGGAGTGCCCGATTGTGCTGCTGGCCCAGGAAGTTGAAGCGGTGCAGAGGAGGAGAACAGGGGCTGTAGGCAAGAGCCAGTCCGTAGCTCGTCGGAGTAAGGCCCGCTCAGTTGTGAAGCCAGGCAGTGACCAGGTGAGAACCATATCTGAGCAGTGACAGTGAATAAAGTTTGGGTGGTGAGCTGGCTGTCTGCTGGTGTGCTGGGGCCAAGGACAAATCAGTAATTTGAGTGACCACTTACCAACGGGGTATGCTTACCTTTACCTTCTTGAAAAGGAAAGCTTTTTGGGAACCGCAGTGTCTGGTCAAATTGCATCTTGAATGAAATTTTAATTTGTGTGGATGTCTGAGGCAGGACGACACTGCAACCTATCAGTGGGCTGGTAATAGTGAGCGGAAGTGGTCCTATGCACTTCAACTTCAACCCCTGTCATCACTGTCGAAGAAAATTAGAAGCCGTGTGGTGCGAAAGTTGAATCACTGTTAAAACCAGTCAGGACATGGGAATGGTTAAGTGCTTCGGCCCTCAGTCCTAGTCAGTCCGTCCTTTTGGATTATTGTAGATCTCTACCCGAATACTGGGAGCTATTTCACCCCTCAGCCCCAGACAGCCTTGCCCCAACAAAAGTCTGTCTGCCAAATTGGGCGTTTTAATGAACTCGAACACCATGAATTCTTGAGGAGTGCAGGGTATCGGGGAGGAGCAGGAAAGGATCAGCCATGTGATTATTGGTAATGGACCAGGCTCATAGGGCTGAATGGCCTACTCCTTTTAAGCTATGTGTTCACTTGTACCCAGTATTCCACAGTCTTCTGGGAAAACAGAATTCCAGGTTTCTATGTGAGAGAAATGCTTCCAAATTTCATGCCTCAATCATGGCTCTAAATGTATGCTCCCTTATTTTAGACTGCCCTCTCAAAGACAGTAGTTTCTCTTTAAAACAGTTGCTGCTCAGCTCAATTAGATTATTCTTGAGCCTTCTAAATATCAGGGAACGCCAGTTAATCTTACGTGACGTCTTTATATAATGTAACATTTTCTATAATGTTTGCCCCGGTAAAATTCTGATGAATCTATACTGCTTCTCCATTCAATGCCAATATGTTCTTGTGGATGTGCAGTGTCCAGAGCTGAACAGTCTTTACAAGATGGGAGCCACTCGGATATCCAGACAACTGAAGCAGTGCTTTCCCCTGCCCTGTCCCCTGCCTTGTTTTCCAGGCACCTTGAGGTACAGGTCACAATGCATTGACCTTCTGTTACCTTTAGGTTCTGGAGACGTGAATCCGTTTCTCTGCAATTTTTAGTTTCTCACTGTGAAAGAAATAGTCTCCCTTTGTCCTGGATCCCAAACTCTTCGTGTTGCACTCCATCCACCAACATCGCCATCATCTGTCTGTGCCTTTTGTAATTTGCTGCTCTCACCTATGTGGTATTTATTGTCCTTCCTAACTGATTTGGTTTTCCTGTAGCCGTATTAACGGCTGAAATCATCAGCAAAAGTGCAAACTATTCCATAGCCATCAATCAAATCCTCACCTGAAGAGGTCAAACTGTGGTTAATTTGGCCAGCGCTGTGTGCTGATGCTGTTCCACATCTTCCTGTAGCTCGACACAACTGGAGTACACCTTGTGTTTCCATCCATAGAGCTCAGCGGATGTGTTCAGACAGTTCAGAAGGACTGTCATCTGATCATGCTGTTTGAGTTGCTGCTCTGTTTGAATTCTGTTCCAGTTCTGCTCTTGTCCTGAGGAGTGCTGAGGAGACCAGAGCAGTGCTGGGAATGGTTATAATGGATTGCTGGTCGTCGCCATCTTTTGGGGCCGGCGTATTAATGTGATTGGAAAGCAGAAAGGAGCAAGGAGGTTTATTGAAGTACCAAGCAACTGGAAAGTTGGGGTCACTCCTGCAGACTGAGTGGAGGTGTTCTGTAAAGCAAACACCCAGACCGATAGGTCTCGCTGATGTCAAGAATATACCATGTTGTGAGCAGATAATACGGTAGCCTAGTTTGGAAGAAGGACAGGTAAATTGCTGCTTCACCTGGAAGATGTATTTCGCACCCTTGGTCACAGAGGAGGGAGGAACACTCTGATGTCTTTGCCTCAGTCGTGGAGCTTAAATAATTTTAAACCAGCTGGATAGGTGCTTGTTCGGCTGGAGAATTGAAGGCACTTGGAGGTAGGTGGGAATGTACAGTCCAAAGCAAACAGATCAGCCAAGATCTTATTGAATGGCAGAGCAGGCAAGACAGGCCAAATGGTCTACTGCTATTTGTTATGTTTGTATGTTAGTGCTTCTGTCCGTTGATAACAGAGGAGTAGGCTATTCAGTCTCTTGAGCCTGATCTGCTATTAAATCAGATCATGGTTGATCATGGCCTGAATTCCGTTTGCCTCCACCATTGCCACACTCCTTGAAGTTAGTATCTCTAGAAACCTGTTGATTTCTGTCTTTGATCTGCTGAATGAGTGAGCATCTCCAGTCCTGTGGCCTGGAGAATTTCAAAGACTCACTACACTCTAAGTGAGGAACTTCAGTCTTAAATAGCTTACCACAACCAAGGGGAAATACCCTCTCTTTTTCCACTGTTCCACCCTGTGAGAATTTAGTCAGTTGTAATGAGAACGTATTCTTCAAAACTCAAACGCCTTTGCTCCTATCCTAACATTTGCATCCTGATCCTGATACAAAGTTCCAACAAAAGCTCCACATAAGCTGGAGGAACAGACCTTATTTTTCACTTGAGCACTTACAGCTTCTAAGATCAACATGGAGTTCAGCAACTTCAGAGCATGAACACTTTTTCCTATTTTGATTACAGCCATCTGCTTCATCTCCTCCCCCTCTCTCCGCACCCCCAACCCACTTCCTCCTCTGCTGAACTTACAGTTGAGCAGGCTTTCACACACTTATCATTGACACCGTTTCTTCTATCTCTGTCTCTCCTTTACCCTCATTAGTGCTTCCTTTGTCTTTTTCTCTGGGCGCCTTTGTCATCTGTTTGTCCTGATCATCCTTTCCCCTCTGTCAACAGCACAAAACACATTATTTTCCAGTCTCTTGCAGTTCCAAAGGAGTGTCATTTTGAACTCAGAACATTAACTCTGCTTTCTCTCCACAGATGCTGCTGGACCTGCTGAGTTTCTCCATCACTTTTGTTTTTATTTCAGATTTCAGTCATCTGCAGTATTTTATTTTTATAAAGTCTTCCGAAGTCCCTGTGAGAAATAAGTTCTTATCTCTGTCCTGAAAGGATAACCCCCTAACTTTAAACCAGTGCTCCATGGTTCTGGACTGACACACAAGAGGAAACCTCCTTTTCATGTCCACCTTCTCAAGACTGTTCAGAATCTTCTACACTTTAATAAAATCACCTGTCATTCTTCTAAACCCCCCGTGGGAACAAGCCCAGCCTGTTCAACCTATTCTGAAGACAACCAGCTCATTCCAGGGATCAATTAAACCTCCTCTGAACTTCTAACACTTGTACATCTTTCCTTAGATAAGGAAACTGCACACGGTGTTTAAGATGTGCTCTCCCCTGATGCCTGTATAACTGAAATATAACATTTTTACTTTGATGTTCAACTTCTCTCATAATAAAGGATCGCATCCCACAAGTCTCCTCTTGATTGTGTGGTTCCTACATACTAATGTTTTATGACTCCTGCAGCGAAGCACCTAAATCCCTCTGCACCTCAGCATTCTGCAGATATTGTCCAGTTAAGTAACACTGCTTTTATTTTCCATTCTTCTTGCCAAAGTGAACAACTTTGCGTTTTCCCATATCATGATCCATCTGACAGACCGATGCCCACTCACTCAATCCCACCTGCAACTTCCTCAGGCTTCTTCCCCACTGAGTAGATGTCCCACCATCAGCTGCCTGGACTCTCACTCTTTGTATTCAACTGAGTCAGTTCCCTTCACTACGCTGTTGTCTACTACTACTATTAATACTAAAACTACAGTGCTTGTTGCTCAACCCATTTCTATGACTTTCTGTATCACAGTGCTGTAGTCCGTTTGCTAATCCTTCTTGCAGACCCCATCCTCACCCAGCAGGTTGACATCCCTACACTTGAACCTCCTGGTCCCCTTACCTGCCTCATTCATTGTGGCACCTTCATGTCCCTGACTTTTAACCAAATCAGAAGCCCTATCCTGAGTGGTGGGACTGCCTCCTGGTATAAAGAATACATGTACCTTTCCACTTCTCTGGCTCATCACGGTGTCTGTTTCAGCCTCCAGCTCATCAACTGTGTCAAAGCTGCTCAATCTTTACTTATTACAGAGATGTGTCCCCAGACCACAATAGTATTCAAGAACTCTGACATACTGCAGCCTTGACACATCACCTGTCCTGCCATCTGTATGAGTTTTAATTGCATATTTATACTGTACTATTCAATTGTCCTTAACTGAGATCTTGACCCTTCACCTTTCTCTGAAGCGGAGGCTTTAAAAAGACAAATGATCAGTTAATCGCCAGAAAAGTAAATATATGACTAATTTGGGAGAAGTTGAAGCCATTTTGTTGAATGTTTTTGTCTGAATCTGATCGGAACACTTCATAGAAATAACAATGCAGAGGGACAACATCCTTTTCATACTATGAGAAGTTTGGCAGGTGGACTCTGGTAAAGCTGTTGCTATGGACAGTGCACCAGCTAGATGATAACTGACAATTAATTGCCAAAGGAGTTTCTTTTGTTTGCCTCAAGACCACCTTCACAGGTCAGTATGTGCATCAGAATTGATACATTTCCGTGCACTGTATGATCGGCCTCTGTCAATAACCTTGTAAACAGGCCACAAGACATTTGTTCACTGTGCAAGCGTGATGCTGAAATAGTCCATATCACACCCATCCCGTGGGATAATGGCTGTCCTGATCAGATTATTTATCATGTAAACTCTGACCAGTCTCAATAATGAACCGTTATGTTCCAGGACCTAACGCCGATAGGAGTGAACCCATTCATTTAAATGGGGAATGTACTTCCCGGCAGCCCCCCAGTCCCTGGTGCTGGAATGTTCCGTACAATATGCTTGGGCCATGGGGAAGTGAAACCACGGAATATGATTCTGTGGGTACAGGGGTTGCCCTATATTGTGTGGGAGCAAGATTAGTTATGTTCGCCACTAACAGCCAAAAAGGTGATCTGTCCAATACAAAAATGAGTAATGTAGTTTACAAATTTCAGTGCTCGTGTTATGCCAGCTATGGAGACCTGATGTCCAACAGACTGGTGGACTATATCAAACAGCATATCACTTTGGCTGTTTGTCACAGGCAAAAAATTGACTGACCCCAACCAGTCCACACTTAGAGTCACAGAGATGTACAGCATGGAAACAGACCCTCAGTCCAACTCATCCATGCTGACCAGATATCCTGAATTAATCAAGTCTCATTTGCCAGCACTTGGCCCATATCCCTTCCTATTCACATACCCATCCAGATGCCTCATAAATATTGTAATTGTACCAGATTCCATCAGTTTCTTTGGCAGCTCATTCCATACGTGCACCAACCTGTGTGTGAAAAACAAGTTGCCCTTTTGGTCCTTTTCATATCTTACCCCTCTCACCCTAAACCTATGCCCTGTTATTCTGGATAAAAGACCTTATGTCTATTTATCCTATCCATGCCCCTTGTAACTTTATAAACCTCTATAAGGTCACCTCGTCAGCCTCCAATGCTCCAGGGAAAACTGCCCCAGTCTATTCAGCCTCTCCCTTTTGCTCAAACCTTCCAACATCCTTGTAAATCTTTTCTGACCCTTTTCAAGTCTCACAATATCCTTACTATTGGAGGGAGACCAGAATTGCACACAATACTCCAAAGTGGCCTAACCGGTATCCTGTACAGCCACAATGTGACCTCCTAACTCCTGTACTCCATGTTCTCACCAATGAAGGAAGGCATGCTAACTATCAAGTCTCCCTACGATTCTACTTTCAAGAAACTGTGAACCTGCACTCCAGGGTATGGTGCACCTGGACCTACTCAAAGCTGCATATATTCTTTGCTGACAGAACACCCAGCCACACTACATCTGTTACAACTCCATGAAATCAGTGATGGCCATTTGCTGGTTATTTTCTCTGGCAAATCCCTGTGATGATAGAGGGCTAACCTTCCTGGATTAAACTGAAACTAAGTTTGATGGTTAACTGTCAGGCATCAAGCTGGTGCACTCTCTCTGGTAACCCCTCTACCAATCAGAATCCACCTTGCCAACCAGTCAGCACTTCTCTCAAACAAAACAAGTGCTGGTTTCCTTGTACTTTGCCATTCCTGCCAATTACCCTGATGAGCGCTAGATGAAAAAGTTTGACAAATGTCTTTATTTCAATAATATTCAAGCTCTGTGCTACCAAATGATTAACAGTTAGATAATAATGGAGGTTAGACTAGGAACACTTTAAAGGGCTTCCTTACCTTTTCTCCTGGAATTCCCTGCACATAAACCACCTGAACTCCAAACCTACCAGTCATATCAGTAATATTAAAGTAATGCACCTAAAATCCAGTACCTGTGATGTTTGAAGCAATGCATGGATGTAGGTTAAATCTAGCTTTTGGCCAGAAAGGGTAACATCTGATGAAACGAGCCTCCTCATTTTGCCTGGAACTTTGCTGATATTGCATGTACATGAGGCCCGCCCATACTGTGAGCTGTAGATAAACAGACTTTGAACCTTGCATTGCTTTAGTCTCCTACCGCTTGAGTTTTAGGTTTCCTTTGACCAAAGAAAAACGTGCTGAATGGGGAATAAGCCCTCTCCCATTCCCCACCTCCTGCATGAGAATGGTCCCATGGTTACCTCAAGCAAAGTCGGAGTTCCTGTCACCACTATCCTCTTGTTTCTCCTTGTTGGTAGCTTTCTTTAGCTGTTTAGATTCTCCCCTTTGGAATTCCCCTCTCAATGCTCTCTACTTGCTTTTTTGTAAGAAAAGGTGCTCTTTTAAACCTCATTAACCAAACTTTTGATCATTTTGACATTGACAGAACGTCATATTTTACAATCTACGCAAATGCAAGTTAATTGGACCAAACCCCCCCCCCCGCAACATGACAGCAACAGAATTTAGGCCAATCAACCCATCAAATCTGCTGTGCCATTCAATCATGGCTGATAAGTTGTTCAACCCCATTTTTTCTCCCTTATAATCATTGATCTCCTCGGCAATTAAGACATCACCTATCTCTGTTGTAAATATACTCAATGACCTGGCCTCCACATCCTTCTGTAGCAATGATATCCATAGATTCCCCACTCACTAGCTGAAGAAGTTTCTTCTTACCTCCGTTCTAAAGGGTCTTCCCTTTTACTCTCAGGCTGTGCCCTTAGCTCCTTGTCTCTCCTGCCACTGGAAACATCTTCCCAACATCCACTCTGTCCAGGCCGTTCAGTATTCTGTAAGTTTCAATCCAGTTCCCCTTCAACCTTCTAAACTCCATGAAGTGTAGTCCCAGCGTCTTCAAACATTCCTCATATGCTAAGCCTTTCAGTCCTGGGATCAATCTTGTGAACTTCTTCTGAACTCACTCCAGGGCCAGTACATCCCTCCTGATGTATGGGGCCCAAAATTGCTCTCAAAACTGTAAATGTGATCTGACCAAAGCCTTATAAAGCTTCAGAAGTACATCCCTACTTTTCTATTCTGGTCCTCTCAAGATGAATGACAGCATTGTATTTGCCTTCCTAACCACCAACTCAACCTGCGAGTTTACCTTCAGAGAAACCTGGACTCGGACTCTCCAGGCCATTTGCACTTCAGATTTCTGAATTTTTATCCCCGTTTGGAAATTAGTCCATGCTTGTATTCTCCTACCAAACTGCATGATCTCACACCTTCCCACGTTGTATTTCATCTGCCACTCTTTGCCCACTCCCCAAACCTGTCTAAATCTCCCTGCTTTGTCAGTACTACCTGCCTTTCCACCTATCTTGGTATCATCTGCAAATGCCACCAGAATGCCCTCAGTTCCTTCATCCAGATCATTAATGTATGAAGTGAAAAGTTGGGGGGTTTACATTACCGTTTTTTTTTCCGGTCCTGTGGGACCCCCCTCTGACTCCAGTGATACCTGAAAGATCACTTCTAAAGCCTCTATTATCTCTTTAGCTCTATTCTTCAGAAGTCTGGAGTGTAGCCCATCTGGTTCAGGTGATTGATCCACCTTCAGGCCATTCAGCTTTTCTAGCGCATTCATCTGCTTGGTGATGGCCACCATACTCACCTCTGCTCCCCTGCCCAACTCTCTCGAATTTGTGGAATATTATTCATGTCTTCCACCGTGAAGACTAACGCAAAGTATTTATTCTTTTGAGTATCAAAGAGGATTGATGAGGGCAGAGCAGTGGACATGATCTATGTGGACTTCAGTAAGGCATTCGACAAGGCTCCTTGTGGGAGACTAGTTAGCAAGGTTAGATCTCATGGAATACAGGGAGAACTAGCCATTTGGACACAGAACTGGCTCAAAGGTAGAAGACAGAGGGTGGTGGTGGAGGGTTGTTTTTCAAACTGGAGGCCTGTGACCAGTGGAGTGCCAAAAGAATCAGTGCTGGGTCCACTATTTTTCATCATTGATATAAATGATTTGGATGTGAGCATAAGAGGTATAGTTGGTAAGTTTGCAGATGACACCAAAATTGGAGGTGTAGTGGACAGCGAAGAAGGTAACCTCAGATTACAACAGGTGCTGGCAGGTGGGACTAGATTGGGTTGGGATATCTGGTCGGCATGGACGGGTTGGACCGAAGGGTCTGTTTTCGTGCTGTACATCTCTATGACTCTATTCAGTTCCTCAGCTATTTCTTTGAAAAATGATGCTGAAGTAGTAGTGATGAGGAATAGTCCACTTTTGCCTCTCTTTTGCCCTTTATATATCTAAAGAAACTTGCAATCTTTCCTAATATTACTGGCTAGCTTACTCTCATATATAATCTTCTCCCTCTTATTTCTTTCTTCATTGTCCTCAGTTGGTCTTTTGTCGGCTTGCCACTGCCCTTTGCCGTATCATATGCTTTCACTTTTACTTTAATGCTGTTCCTGTCTTCCTTGGTCAGCAATGATGCTTCATCCTCCCTTTACTATGTTTCTTTTACCTCGGAATGAATCTCTGCTGTGTCTCTGAATTGCTCCCAGAAACTCCTCCCATTGCTGTTCCGCTCTCTTTCCTGCTAGGCTGCTCTCCCAATCAATTCTACCCAGCTCTTCACACATGTCTCTGTAGTTGCCTTTATTCAGCTGTAATACTGTTCTCCCTCTCAAATTGCAGTGTCATTTTTGCCCTTGCCACCCAATTCTTTATTTGGTACATCCTCTAACCTAAAAGTAATGATTCCTGAAGGACCTCTGAATGGCAAACTCTGGGTCATGGGCTTGCTGTTTGAGTTCAGGAATTGATAAGTCAGTTTAATGGATGAGAATGAGTGCTTAATGTTCGAAGTAGATGATTGGAGGGAATGCCTATCTTGTGTGTCCTGTTGAGATCTGATTTTACTGGTCCCCAACCTTTGCAGTTATATCATTGCTTACCACAGTTCATGTTCCTACCTGTCCTGCTGCAAAACATCTCCATCAGTTTCCCCCCTCCCCAATTGAGTCACACATCAAGCACAGATTATTCTTCCCACGAGCCCACCTTTGAGATTCTCTTCCCTCCTTCCTCCTCCAACTGCACAACACTGAGCTCCATGCGCCACCAAGTCTTGACTTCTCACGTATTCCTTCATTCCAATCATTTGATTCTACCTCAACTCTAGAATTAGAGTCCTAACCGTTCCTCCTCTTTCTCTTTAAGACCTGGTCTATTTGAACAAACTTACCATCATCTCCTGATTTGATGCTGGAATTCTGGAACAAACACACAGTATCTGTGAACAGAGAAACAAAGCTAACATTTCGAGTCTGCTCTTTCTTTCCTTTCACACCCATAGAATCTCTCCAGTGTGAGGGCAGGCTGCTCAGCCCATCGAGTTCATGCCGCCCCTCTGAAGAGCATCCCACCCTGTAACCATGTATTTCTCATGGCTAGCCCAGTTAACCTGCACAGCCCTGGACACTGGGCAATTTCCCATGGCCAACCTACCCGAACTTGCACACCTTTAGATTGTGAGAGGAAACCCGCACAGACGCAGGGAGAATGTGCAAACTCCATGCAGATAGTTGCCTGAGGCTGGAATTGAGCCCAGGTCCCTAGCGTTGTGAGGCAGCAGTGCTGACCACTGAGCTACTGTGCTGCCTTAATCATTACTTCTGTTTCTCTCTCCACAGATGCTGTCAGATCTGCTGAGTTTCTCCAACATTCTCTGTGTTTGCCTCATGAGGCTTTACTGGGTTAAAAGTGTCTGTATAAATACTCGTTGAAGGCTGAGATGAATTATTAATGGCCAAATGACTAAACTGCCATGACATTCCAGCTATTTTTTGAAAGCGAATCTCTGCTGGCATCATCTTTATGGAATTCATCTACATCCCGTGTATAGGTTTCCCTTGTATTCAGTAAGTGATTTATGAAGTTTCAGCTTGTGCTGTGGTTTTAAATACAGCAGAGGGTTGGTGGGGGCATTCTGTGTGTTAAGCAGTTGCGAACGATCAGCTGGTGTCTTTTAAAGGTCTACTTTTATCAAAGTGGACATCCAGTGAAAAGCTAGCAGGGCTCATAAAAGACATATGCTAAATGAGATTTTATAAATACTTTAAAATACTGAATTAACCCTTTTTTTAAAATAAAACGTATGGTTGAGGCTGATGACTGGAGATGAGAAGGGAAATCTCAGGAAGAAAAAACATTGCCCTTCTGGGGGAAAAAAAAGCTGGTTTGCTAAATACCTGGCAGCAAGATATGTTCAAAGTCTAATGTCCTGTTAGACGAACAATTTTGCAAGTAATGGTGCGGATAGTGTAGTTGATGTGTTTATGCACTTTCAGAAGATGTTTAAAGTATTAATTAATAAATGTGCACTTGGGGATGGGCAATAAGTAAATGCTGGTCTCAATGATGCTCACAATGAATAAAAACATTATCAGACTCAAAAGCCCAAGAGATTAAAGATACAGGGGCAGCACCGTTACAAAATTAGCTCGAGCAGAAAGCAGAGTCAAGTGGACTGTTGTTTTTCTGATTGAAGAGAGGTAGGTGGTCATGTTCCCCAGGGGTCAGTATGAGGGCTGCAGCTCTTCCTGATGTTATGGCCTAGCTTTGAGAAACCTTAGACCTTGAGTACTAAGTTCACAGAACAACATTGAGCTTGGAAGCAAGTTGGCAGCACAGCGGCTCAGTGGTTAGCACTGCTGTTTCTCAGAGCCAGGGACCCGTGTTCAATTCTAGCCCCGGGCAACTGTCTGGGTCGTGTTTACACGTTCTCACCATGTCTGCATGGATTTCCACCCACAGTCCAAAGCTGTGCAAGTTAGGTGGATTGGCCATACTAGGTGGGTTAGCTATGGGAAATGCAGGGTTACAGGGATAGAGGTGGGTCTGGGAAGCTCTTCAGTGCGGACTCAATGGGCCAAATGGCTTCTCTCTGCACTGCAGGGATTCTATGAGGATAGTTACAGATTTCGGGAGGGGAATCACTGGCAAAGTGGGTTGTCACGTGGCAGATCGATTTGATGCTGAGAAGTGTTCAGGAATGGAACAATCTAAGTTAATTTATACACCAGACAAAATGGATGGTCATGTATGCACACGTTTCAAGGTGGGGGGGGGGGGGGAGAATGGGTTGATGCAATTTTTAAAAAATAAATAACATACAAGGTCCAGGGTCTTTTTAACTGTGCAAGAGAAAGGAAGTTTTCCATAGAGTCCCTATTGTGTCGATACAGGCCATTTGGCCCAACAAGTCCACACTGACTCTCTGAAGAGTATCCCACCCAGGCACAACCCCCTACCCTATCCCTGTAACTCTGCATTTCCTATGACCAATTCACCTGACCTGCACATTTTTGGACTGCGGGAGGAAACCCACCCAGACACTGGGAGAACATGCAAACTCCACACAGACAGTTGCCGAGGGTGGAATTGAACCTGGATCCCTGGTGCTGTGAGGTAGCAGTGCTAACCGCTGAGCCACTGTGCTGTCCCAAAGTGAAGAAGATATGCCAAAAGATTTATAACCTGGATACTTAGTTGATAGATTATCTAGGTTGTATGTTCCTATTATGTTGTTAGGTAGGTTACAGCTGTAATATTTACAACAATCCTAGGCACCACGTCTTAGGACATTTGGTAACATGTTGGAGAAGGTGTGGAAGAGACATGGTTAGATGGACACGCGGGAGAAGCTAAGGATTTTGTTAGAGCAGAGAAGAGTAGATGATTTTCATTGAAATGTTCAGAACTATGAAGTGTTGTGATCCAGTAGATGGGGAGAATGACTCCACTGGCATGGCAATAATCAATGTGAGGATACCGATTGAAGATGTCGCTCAACAGAGCAACATGTTACTGAAAGTTTTTGTCTTCCCCTCATCAGGACACTTAACAAGAACGCTAACTTTCAAACCATCACAACACTTTCTACTCCAGGAGAAGAGAGTGCTATTTGGTTGGCAAATCAACGCTGTTGTTTACAGTTGAGAGAAGGCAACTGGTGTGATTCCACTACCACCACCCCCACACGCTCACACACACCCCCACTGCAAAATGGAAGGAGTGTCGATGAGCAAAGGTTAAACAGGTTCGGGATTCTACTCACTGGAGCCGAGAAGAATGAGCAGTGATCTCATTGAAACATTTAGGATTCTTAAGGGGCATGACAGGGTAAATGCTGAGAGGATGTTTCCCCTCATGAGAGAATCCCCTCATGGGCGGCACGGTGGCACAGTGGTTAGCACTGCTGCCTCACAGCGCCAGAGACCCGGGTTCAATTCCCGCCTCGGGCGACTGACTGTGTGGAGTTTGCACATTCTCCCCGTGTCTGCGTGGGTTTCCTCCGGGTGCTCCGGTTTCCTCCCACAGTCCAAAGATGTGCAGGTCAGGTGAATTGGCCGTGCTAAATTGCCCGTAGGGGTAGATGTAGATGTAGGGGTATGGGTGGGTTGCGCTTCGGCGGGGTGGTGTGGACTTGTTGGGCCGAAGGGCCTGTTTCCACACTGTAAGTAATCTAATCTGGGATCAGTGGACCTAGTCTCAGAATAAAGGACGCCACTTTAAGACTGAGATGAGGAGAGATTTTGTCTCTCAGTGAGTTGTGTTTCTTTGAACTCCACATCACAAAGAGCTATGGGGCACAGCCCTTGTGTATATTTAAGGATGAGATAGAGAGATTCTTGATCAGTCAGAGAATTGAAGGTTAACAGGAAAGGGCAGGAAAGTGGACGTGAGGGATATCAGATCAGCCACGGTCCTATTGAATGAGGGTGCAGGCTGAAGGAGCTGAATGGTCTCCTCTTGTTCTTTTCTCTCATGGTCTTTATGATTCAGTCAAGCATTTTTGTGGGCCCGATATGCTTGGCATTGCACCGACAGTGACATTAATACATGCTGCTGCTCAGATGTTGACTGTTTATGGACAATGTACAAATCATAGTCAGACCACCTGTGTTTGCAAAACCCAAAACAAATATGCACTCTTAGATCTGGTTGTACAATTGAACAGCACTTGCCAAACAATCCAGAGTGTACTCCTAGCTACACAAATTAAGGTAACACGTTGAGCTCGCACAGTGACCCATTTACACTTACTAGAAGTGATATACATGCACATACATCCATTCTCTACACCCGCAGAAATACATTCAAGCATTGCGACATTTTCAGTGACCTGCAAAGAGGTCATTGCAATGACCTGTAATTCTGCACTGCTTTCTCCATCACCCTGCCTCAGCTGATCAGTCGAATTGTCAACCTATCCGGTTTCACCTGCACAGTAAATTATTGTCGGAGCAAATTACTGTGATGGATTGAAATTTGGTGTTCTTGCATCTGTTCTGTGTGCAAGATGGAAAGGTTTGGAAACTTGTCTATTTTTCCAACAATATTCAAGTCCTGTTCATCCAAAAGGCCAGTTTAAGAAAATTGGTAAAAGATTCAGAGGGGGAAGAGCTTTTTCAGCAAGGTTTAGATCTGGGGCATGCCACCCAAAAGGTGGGCAGTAACAGACTCAGCACTTACTGTGATAGGGAATTGGATGCGCTCACATGAAGAAAGTTGTAGGCCCACAGGGAAAGAGTATGATAGTAAAACAAGGAAGTATCTCTGCCAACGTGGTACAGGTGCAATGTACTGAATGGCTACTTCCCCTGCAGAATGTCTCTGTGGTTGAAGGGATGGCAGAAGTGCTAAGTGTGCCGTCTTGACATTGCGATAGTGTATTTGCAGAATAAAAGAAGTGGGGAAATTAGCTCACCACCAGAAAAGAAGTAGAGCAGAATAACAGCAGGGACGTCTGAGAGGAAACCACCAACACTTGGTTCAACAAAGGATGTGTCTGATAACTGGGAGTGAGAGAGATTCCAGAGTCAGTCGTGTGGGATGAGTCAGGAAATCAGCCATGGCCCCTAAAGGAAATTAGGTCCCCCCTCTTCATTGAAGTTGGTTATTTAGACCATGACTAATGTACACCTATCCACAAGTGTAGGGATGGTAAGCTGGCAGTTTCTGTGATCAACCAGAGCAGGAGGCTGGGATTGAACTGGGCCGTTCTGCACCACACTCCAGTCATTGAGCCAACCTCCCCTCCCATAGTCTTAGAGTCATAGAGATGTACAGCATGGAAACAGACCCTTTGGTCCACGCCGACCAGATATCCCAACCAATCTAGTCCCACCTGCCAGCACCCGGTCCATATCCCTCCAAACCCTTCCTATTCATATACCCATCCAGATGCCTTTTAAATGTTGCAATTGTACCAGCCTCCACCACTTCCTCTGGCAGCTCATTCCATACACGTACCACCCTCTGTGTGAAAAAGCTGCCCCTTGGGTCTCTTTTATATCTTCCCCTCTCACCCTAAACCTATGCCCTCTCGTTCTGGACACCCCCACCACAGGGAAAATACTTTGTCTATTTATCCTATCTATGCCCCTCATGATTTTGTAAACCTCTATAAGGTGACCCCTCAGCCTCCGACACTCCAGGGAAAACAGCCCCAGCCTGTTCAGCCTCTCCCTGTAGCTCAAATCTTCCAACCCTGGCAACATCCTTGTAAATCTTTTCTGAACCCTTTCAAGTTTCACAACATCTTTCCGATAGGAAGGAGACCAGAATTGCACACAATATTCCAACAGTGGCCTAACCAATGTCCTGTACAGCCGCAACATGACCTCCCAACTCCTGTACTCAATACTCTGACCAATAAAGGAAAGCATACCAAATGCCTTCTTCACTATTCTATCTACCTGTGACTCCACTTTCAAGGAGCTATGAACCTGCACTCCAAGGTCTCTTTGTTCAGCAACACTCCCTCGGACCTTACCATTAAGTGTACAAGTCCTGCTAAGATTTGCTTTCCCAAAATGCAGCACCTCACATTTATCCGAATTAAACTCCATCTGCCACTTCTCAGCCCATTGACCCATCTGATCAAGATCACGTTGTAATCTAAGGTGACCTTCTTCACTGTCCAATAGACATCCAAGTTTGGTGTCAACAGCAAACTTACGAACTATGCCTCTTATACTCACATCCAAATCATTCACATAAACAACTCTTAAATAAAGAACTTTAATTAATGATTCCCACAAGCCACCCTCCCATCCATTGACTCCATCTACACTGCTCCCTGCCTCAGAAAGGCAGCCAACACCATCACAGACCCCGCCCACCCCACTTATAACCTATTCCAACTTCTTCTGTCAGGCATAAGGTACAAAAGCTTAAACACACGTACCAACAGCTTCTTTCTTGTTATTTACACATTCTGAATGGACTTCTCAAACTTGAAATTTTATGTTGACCTTGCTGTTTGTGTACTGAGCATCTTCTCTGCAGCAGCAACATTGTATTCTTCACTCTGTTCAACCACCCTAATGCTCTTTGTACAGTATCTGTCTGTACTACACAAAGCTTTTCACTGTACCTAGGTACATGTGCCAAGAATAAATCAAAATCAAATCCTTCCAGAAAAGGTTCACTTGACTAATTCCCAGGATAGGGAGGTTATTTTATTCGGGAGGGTTGGATACATCGGACCTGTATCCGGAATCACAGAATCATCATGGTGCAGAATGAGGCCGTTCAATCCATTCTGCCTAATGTGGTCCTGTTATCGAGGGCCAATCTCCTGCGGTTTACAAGGATTGAGAGGTGATCTTAGTGAAACATGAAATGGACGGGATGAGGTGGATACCAGATGGAAGAGACTAGAACTAGGGAACACAATTTAAAAATAAGTGGTCTCCCACTTAAGGTGGGGTTGAAGAGCAATTCCACTCAGAGTTGCTTTTCCGTAGAATATTCCAGACTGACGTAGGCCACAAAAGAAGTCTGGAGGTATCAGGGAAGTGGGGCTGAAGCCATAATCCAATCAGCCATTATCTTATCGAAAGGCAAAAGAGGAGCTGCTCCTGCTCCTTATTTGTACGTTTGCACTGTGCAGAGAAGCTGTCGTTGTGAGGAGTAGAGAAACCTCAGCTGTTTCTAGTGGGAGGAAGTTTTGGAAATGTTCAAAATTCTGGCAATTTGCAAAAAAATACTTCAGTGCTCGTCCTTGACTGGACGTGTTTAATTTGATGACAATGGAAGGAATGAAGGGAGAAGCTCAGTGTTCTTTGAGCTAACAGTTAGGGCATAGAATTCCACGCTGCAGAGGTGACAGAGGCCAGGAAAAATAACATCAGCAGGACAAGGCTGAGCACAATAAGAATTGACAGATGGACAGAAGACTAGCAGGAGTGTGTGTGCAAGCAGGAATAATGGCTCATTGAGAGCTGATTTGGTCTGTGTGGAAGACGTGCTGAAACGTTTGATCATCTAGTTTGAAAAAAGGGCAGAATTTGATGACCTGTTCGCGAAACAAGGTGAAATATTACATTCCTGAAGCAATTTTTAAATAGTTAACTTCGAACGTGTTTAAATCATAGGCTTAGGAAGACACCCCTTTGTATTACTGTGGGAACATTAGTTTTAATGCCCTGCTTAATACTCTGCATTAAAAGTCATCCCACTAGGACAGGCCTTACTGTGCGTGAATTGGAAGCCATGCTTCCTGCACTGTGACCGTGCTGATATGTTGGGGTGGCATGATGGCTCAGTGGCTAACACTGCTGCCTCACAGCATTGGGGTTTGATTCCAGCCTTGGGTGACTGTCTGTCTGTGTGGAGTTTGCACATTCTCCCAGTGTCTGCGTGGGTTTCTTCCAGGTGCTCCGGCTTCCTCCCACAGTCCAAAGATATGCAGGTCGGGT
Organism: Chiloscyllium punctatum; assembly: GCF_047496795.1. Taxonomy (NCBI): domain Eukaryota; kingdom Metazoa; phylum Chordata; class Chondrichthyes; order Orectolobiformes; family Hemiscylliidae; genus Chiloscyllium; species Chiloscyllium punctatum. The sequence goes on along the minus strand of NC_092755.1, from coordinate 48,038,786 downwards.
GAATTGGCCATGCTAAATCATCAACGGTGTCCAGAGATGTGCAGGTTTTGGTGGGTTAGCCATGGGAGATGCGGGGTTACAGGGTGGGAGTGGGTCTGGGGGCTGCTTTTCAAGGGGTTGGTGTGGACTCGATGGGACCACACCATATACTTCTCTGGAACTGCATTCAGAAGTATCTCCGTTTCAGCATGGCAACTGGACAGCCAAAGAGCTAGTTTGGCACCGTTTAGAACTTGGATTAGTGGTGCTGGAAGAGCAGCATCCAAGGAGTTCAGGCAGCATCCAAGGAGCAGCGAAATCGACGTTTCGGGCAAAAGCCCTTCATCAAGCCGTTTAGAACTTGTACAGTAAGGCCTGTGTTAGTCAGACTGCAGTGATGACAAAGGCACTACAGGCCACTGGAAGCTACTGTACAGAAAGAGTTCCAAGTTCTTTCCATCTCACCAATGACAAGCGTCACCGGGGCAACGCAGAAGTGATCATCAGTTAGTGACTGTGTCTATCTTCATTGAAGAAAATGCAAGGAATATCCCAGAAGGAGCTACAAGGGACATGTAAGATTGAGAGAAATTTATATTCATAGAAGAGGACTACTGAGACTGAAAATGAGCAAACCTGCTCGGATCTACACCCCAGAGTGTACATCTGGTGAACGCCTTTCAAATTGTATAGATTCCTGGATGGTTCTACAGAATGGAAATTGGCAAATGTTACTGTTTAGGAAAGGAGGGAGAGGGAGAATTTGGGTAATTACAGACCCCTATTAACCTCAAATCAGGAAACTGCCAGCATCCATTATAAAGGAACTGGGAGCAGGGCTCTTAGGAAAGAAATGAGATAATTGGGCAGAGGCATAATGGATTTTCCAATGGGGAATCATTCAGGAAACCTGCTGGAGATTTTAGAGGATGTTAACTCGCAGATTGGGTAAGCAGGACTCAGATGTGGATTTGGATTTTCAGGTGACTTTTGATAAAAGTCCCACACAGAGGTTATTAAACAAATTTAGAATGTAAAGGATAGAGGTTAATGGATTGACACGACTCGAGAATTGGTAAATGGAAAGAAAATGAGACAGTCGGAATAAATGGGTGATTGTGAGATTGGCATATTACCAGTGGGGCTACCGCAAGGGTCACTGGTTGCGCCACAGCAGTTTATACAATCGCTGTTTTGAATGTTGGGAACAAATATGGTGTATTCAACTATCAGCACAATGGCTCAGTCCTTAGCACTGCTGCCTCATAGTGTTGGGGACCCAGGTTTGGCTCCAGCTTCGGGTGTCTGTGTGGAGTTTGCACATTCTCTCTGTGTCTGCGTGGGTTTCCTCCAGGTACTCCGGTTTCCTCCCACAGTCCAAAGTTGCTCAGGTTACGTGAATTGACCATGCTAAATTGTCTGTTGCTCAGGGATGTATAGGTTAGGTGCATTCGTCAGAGGTAAATGTGGGGTGGGGTTGTGAGCCTGTTTCCACACTACAGGGATTCTATTCTGTTCAAAGAGCCTTCAAGAGAATTTAGACAGGCTGGGTGAGAGACAACTAGCATGGTGGGTGGATAATAATGTGGACACATTTGAGGTTACCCACCTTGGTAGGGAGAAACAAAGGTGCTTAATTCTTAATTGGGGAGCAATTGGAAAATATCTTTGTCCATAATGCACTGAAAATTACTCTATGGGTGCAGCAAACAACTCAGAAGGCAAACAGTTATGTTAGCCTTCGTCATAAGAAAATCTGAGTAAAGGAGCACTGAAGTCTTGCTTTAGTTGTATAAGAGATTCTCCTCCCCTCCCTCCCCCTAAGTAAGTAATTGGTTGCTACTTTGTCTGTGACTCAAACTGAAACCGCACCAAATAAACTGTGCAGTTCAGGAGAGTCAATGGCCCAGTGGTAGTATTGCTGGACTGTTGATCCAAAGGCCCAGATAAAATTTAGGGGGCCCAAGTTCAAATCCCAACGTGGCAGATGGAATTTGAGTTCACTAAAAATAAATAGAAGTTGAAAGTCTCATGATGACCATGAATCCATTGCCAATTGTCAGAAAAATCCATCAGGTTTGCTTATGTCCTTTAGGGAAGGGAAGGAAACGGCCATCCTTACCTGGTCGACACTTGACTTCAAACCCCCACAGTACTGTGGTTGACCCTTAACTGCCCTCTGGCCAATCAGAGACGGGCAATAAATGCTGGCCTAGCCAGTGACACCTGCATCCCATGATGAATTTTAAAAGTTCTGGTGTCCTTACCTAAAGAAGGATCTATTATCCATTGAGGGAGTGTTCACCAGACTGATTCCTGGGATGGTGGGATTGTCCTGTGAGAAGGCATTGAGGAAGCTGGGCCTGTATTCTCTGGAGTTTGGAAAAATGAGAAGCAATCTCATGGAAACCCAAGACCGTTCTTGTGATACAATCTGGGAATGCGTTGTGGAGAGTAGGTGGTTAGCCATGGTAGAATGGAAGAACAAATTTGAGGGACTGAATGGCCTACTCTGTTACAAAGTGGATGACTTGAAATAATTTTTGATGTGCTGTGTACAAAGGTATACCACTGATGCAGGGTGACTGGGGCAAGATATAACCATTGGCCTCACTGATACCTTAAGAATAAAGTTTCTGATGTGTAAAGTCAAGTTGAACTATGTGCTTTACACTTAGTGACCATTTAATCAAAGGGAGCACCCTTTGCAGAAGGGCCCTGCAAATGTAACTTGTACCAAACAAAACTATTACAGAGACCACGAGTGGGCAGTCCCCTCCGTAAGGAATTGGATGGTACGTCCCCTACGACTCAAACTGAGAAATCTGAACCCAGGGTCATCCAGTTGTAGTTTGCAGTTCATTTTAAATCTGCATATAGGCTAGGTGACTGACCTGTGCTTGAGAATAAGGCCAGTAGCGTGGGTTCAGTGCCCATTTCAGTTGAGGTACACTTGGACTTGTCACCTCACCTTGCTCAGAGATTGGAAGGCAATCAGCAGCTGACAATGACTGACCAAGAAAACAGCTCAGGACAGACTGTCAGCAGACAGCTCAGGACTTGCCTTCAAGTGGAGCATTGGTGAGGGAGTGAGCTCCAATAAGGCAGAATTCCATTTGGGTCCAAAAAAAAAATCAGCTTGCTGTCCTCCTGCATAATGACGCCCAACTATACTAGAGCCTGGACATTATTGCAGTCATCTAAGTTGCACAGTGTGGAAACAGACCCCTCGGTCCAACTTATCCATGCTGATCATGGTCAGCCATGGTGAAGGGGTCAATTATTAGGGAACACCGGTTCGGGGGAGGGGAGGAGGGGGGGCTAGTTCAGAAGAGACGTGCGAAGCACGTTTTCCACACAAGGGTTGCTGAGTGCCTGGAAAACACTGCCACAGGAGGTAGTGGAAACAGACACAACAGCAGCATTCAAGAAACACCTGCACAAATCCATGAATAGGAAGGGAATAGAGGGATAAGGATCCTGTAAGTGAAGACTGTGGTAGGCAAAATGCGTCGGCACAGGCCTGGAGGGCTGAACGGCCTGTTCCTGTGCTGTTTTGTTCTTTGTTCAGACATCCTAAATTAATCTAATCCCATTTGCCGGCATTTGACCCATATCCTTCTAAACCCTTCCTATTCGTGTACCCATTCAAATGCTCTGTTCTTCAGGATAGCACCCGGGATCTTCTGTATCTTCTTTGGGCAGTTGGGACTTTAGCTTAACATCATCTTAAATGTAGATAATATGAACCTTTCTGGAGCGTATCAGTGATTACTGAGGGAGTCCTGGGAAAGGTGCAGTGGGCTGCTGTTGACACACTTTGTGTGTGACTTTGGTTTTGTTCTCTGATTATTAATCAACGTTTCTGTGTAAACAGGCCAGCTGTGAAACACATCCCAGGACTCGGCTTTCATCCGCTACTGAGTAAGTCTGAACAGTGAAAGTCTCGTTTAGCTGTGTGTACACAGTTAGAGACTTCCAATTTTTAAATCACTTGTTAGGACCTCCATGTGGACTAAAAGAACCCAAATTTTACCAAACGATCCTTACAAAAACACAGAAGGATAAGATTTCACTTACAATACCTTTAGCAATCAAACCAAACTCAAATAAGTTAAATGTGAGTGTAAACGTAAATCGCAATCAATATGAAATACAAATTACACACTAAGTAGCAGATGCAATAAAGATGGATCTCAGATTTGCTGAACAGTCAACTTAATGTTCATGGCACATATTTCAGTCTCAAAGTTCTCAGGTAAAATTCCAGTCTTTTCCTTTAGGGATTTAGCTGCTGAATCTCTTCCAAGGACAGCTCCCAAACAGTCCGAGCTCCATAACATGGTCTGCACTGAAATGGCGTACTTCTGCAAGGCTGTATCATTTCCATGATGGCTGTTTGTTGGTGTGGCTCTATCAGAGTCACCTTAATCCAAAATCTCGCTAACAGTCCTATGCTCTGTACAGATGTTCTGGTAAATCCATTCCTTCAAAATAACCAAAACAGTGACATTACCTTATTTTTCTTCTCTCTGTTCCCAAATCCTGCCTTCAAGTTCACCTTTTTCTCAGTTGCAATTCTTTTCTCTCCTGCAGAACCCAGTCATACCGCCTGTTTCTGGAGCTGACCCCAAGTCACATGGGTCTGTAGGTCACACAGGTCTGTTTCCATGGAGCTGCCCCCAAGTCACATGGGCCTGTTCCCATAGAGTTGCCCTGAAGACACACGGGTTTGTTTCCATGGAGTTGTCCCCAGGTCACATGTGCCTGTTCCTACACAGCTGCCCCAAGGTCACCTGGGCCTGTTTCCATGAAGCTGCCCCCAGTCACATGGGGCTTGTCTCCATGGAGCTGCCCCCAGGTCACATGAGTCTATTTCCCTTGAGAAGCCCCCAAGTCACATGGGCCTGTGTCCATGGAGCTGTCCTCAAGTCACATGGGCCTGTTTCCATGGAGAAGCCCCCATTCACATGGGCCTATTTCAGTGGAGCTGCCCCAAGGTCACATGGGTTTGTATCATTGGAACTTCCCCCATGTCACATAGGCCTGTATTTTCTCCCGTTTTTGAACATTGTCTGATGGTTTATTGCTCACCTCATTGAAAGAAAACATGACCCAATCTGTCAAGAGATGTCAACGTTAATCTCTCAATTCCTTCACTTGCAGCTTTCAATTGCTAAATATTTTCAGGTTGGCCACCCCTCTCAGTATTGCTTCATCAGTGCAGTTCTTCCCCTGATTGGCTTCTTGTTCCCACTCTGCGTCTGCTCAGGCGGTTTCCATAGTGACACATACCACAGATAGCGGTCCAGCTGACATTGGTCTAAGATCACCCAGTATCACCGATGCTGTCACTGGTGATCAGGGTGCCACATGCTGAAGCTCCCTGCTCCATCACACATTGCGTATTGTTGACTGGGATCACTATGGGTACAGTCCTGACTGAGATGTCCTGGAGATGAAGGCTCCATTTCAATGTACTATCAGCCTGTGAATTGCAGGCTCTGCACATGAGAGTGTTCCACTCGCATGAATGAGCTGAATTACCAAATAATTTATTTGTCTGAAATAAATATTGCCCAGGACACACTTGATAACTTCTCAAATTGTGCCACTGAGTCTTCACACCTGCTCAAGCAGACCACATATGTCTCATTGTCAAAGGTGAAGATGTGTAATTTAAGACAGGTTAATTGAGTTCACTCAGATTTCCCATGGTCGCTGGAATGGGAGGAATGTGAATTAGGTACAGAAAGTTAAGAGTCATAACCAGAAGATAGCCACTTATTAATCCAGTCGTGACTTGAAGAAAAACATTAAAGTTCAGTGTGATTGGATTATAGAACTCCTGACTGTTAGAGTGAAATTCTTCATGGCTATGACAAACCAGCAACCCTGCACCCGCCCCCTTTGATGCGCTTTTGTGTTGTTGGTTTCCACCTTTAATGTAGTTGACAGAATGGGCAGGAGTTACGTTCATTCGGAAGGGAATTACTCTCCCCTCAAGATTCTGCTCAAACCCACTTGGAGATCACGGCCTTTCAAAATACAACTTCCCTTTCAACATTTCCTTTTAAAAAAATCTCCTCTCAATGGTCCGATTTGCTTGATTAATACAATCAAAGATTGCTTGAGCACAAAACTGGGAGTGTTTTTAATCGTGGACAGTCCCCCCACCACAAGTGGTTAATTTTTAAAACTCCTTCATTAAAATACAAATGTTCACGAGTCATTTGGACTAAATAATTTAGAAAAAAACAGTCACGTTCAAAAGCAATTTACAATTAGCCTCTGAGCCTTAGGAGGCAACTTACAACTTAATATTTGGATAGGCTTAAAATGTACCTTGGTTAGCACAGGCTCCCAGTGGTTATTAATTTGTGCAACAGAACAGATATTTATGTGGCAGGGGCCTGTTCTTAGAGCAGAGCTTTTTAAACCTGCACTTTTCAGATTGCGTGTTTAAAATTCTGCGGTCAATCGCATGGATTACGCTGGGGGAAGGGGAAATCTCAAAGTAACCACTGGGAAGGAGAGCAGAAGGTTTAGCTGGACATGAAGATTTAAGAGCTGAAAGGAAGGCAAGAAAAGCAACAGGAAACCTGGAGTTCCAAGAAAAGGTCGTGGGAGTGGGGAAAGTGCTCCTTTGTGTGTTCGATTTATATAAAATGTTTTGTTTGCTTAGTCTTTTTGTCTTGTTTCACAGTATCGAGCTGAGAGTCAAGTTGCCTGAAGCCCATATCCCTTCTGGTGAAGAGGTGGCTCCTTTCGCAGTCAGTCCAAGCGGTGAGCATACAGTCATAGTTAGTGTTCAGCCAGTGGCATCATTCAGTTCCCTGTGTCAACAGAACACGTGTGTTCCTCCATGCGCCCTGGAAAGTCATTTCAGGGTTGCCCACAGCAGTTTCAAATATAGGAACCATGAACAAGAGGCAAACAGAGGGATGGAAACCATGCACAGGCAATAAGTAACGTGCCTAAATAAGGATTAGATTCACTTCAGGCTTGGTCAGCCGAAGGGTCCTGTTCCTGTGCTGTATTGAATTGTAATGTAGAACCTCAGCAGAGTCAAATCATTTCCAACCCCAAAACCCAATGTATATGCAGGACAGTGAGGTAGAGACACACTGGACTGTGTCCGAAATTAATGATACTTGTGGTATATATATGATACCATATCACATATGATATCATATATCAATGATACTTGTGGCTGTATAGAGCTCAGCTCTGCCAGTACCAATGGGAAATCGGCCCAGTTTGGCTCAAACCAACCCCAGCTCTTGTCTTTCCTGATGGTTCCCAGGAACTCCATTGGTTACTTCAGAGTCCTCCAGTCACCTTCTCCAGCTGTGATGCTTTGCTGAGTGCAGAGGGTTTACCCTACCCCTCACTGAGGCAGCAGCCAGTCTACAAACATTGGCCAGCACTGACCTCAGTTCATCAATCTTCAGTGTCAAAAATCAGATTGGGTTGTCACCAACGAAGAGTTGCTTGTTTGAAGAAAGTTGTTTGTGCCATTGTTCTGATAGACTCTTGACATGGGGGCTATACGTGCTGTAGCATTATCTGGAAAGTATCGGTGCATTGATCAAGAAGAGACAATGAATTGGCTTTTATTTGGCATTTTGCACTCCAAAATTGTAATCCGAGTCCTGTTCACGTGAATATAAAAGATCCCATAACACACCTCCAGAGGTTAGAGTTAGGGTTAGATACCAGTCCTGAACCAATTCAGTTTACTCCACATGATGTCAAAAAATTAAGTATCCATTGTCTGATGCCAAGGTAATATTCCAGTAACAGTGTTGAAGATCCATGCTGCAGAACTTGCTGCAAACCTATGCAAGTTGATTCAGTACAGTTATAACACTGCCTTGTGCATAAAAACGAGTTCAAATCCAACCCAACCAATTACTACCTCATCAGTCTACTCTCAATCCTCGGTAAAGTGATGGAAGGGCTCACCAACAGTGCTATCAAGCAGCACCTGCTCAGTGACACCCAGTTTGGGTTCCCCCAGGGTCACTCAGCTCCTGACCTGATTATAGCCCAGGTTCAAATATGGACAAACCAGCTGGATTCCAGAGGGGAGGGGAGAGTGATTGCTCTTGATATCAAGGCTGCATTTAATCATGTGCGACATCACGGAGCCTGAGGAGGACGGGAATCATGGGTGTCAGAGGACAAACTGTTGGCTGTTTAGTCATACCTGGTACATAGGAAGACAGTTGTGGTTGTTGGATGTCAAGTCATCTCAGCTCCAAGATATCGCAGGAGTTTCTCAGATCCTCGGCCCAATCTTCAGCTCCTTCATCAATGACGTTCCCTCTGTCATAAGGACAGAAATGGGGTTGTTCACCAATGTTCAGCTCCATTTATGACTCCTCAGATACTGACGCAGTCTGTTCAAATGCAACAAGATCTGGACAATATCCAGGCTTGGGCTGATAAATGGCAAGTAAGCTTTATGCTACACAAATGCCAACAATGTCCAGCTCCAATGAGAGACAATCTAACCATTGCCCCTTTACAGTCAATAGCATCGTCATCACTGAATTTCCCACTATCAATATTCTGGGAATTACTATTCATCAGAAACTGAACTGGACTTACCACATAAACACAGTGGGTACAAGAGCAGGTCAGAGGTTAGGAATACTGCAATGAGTAACTTGCCTCTTGACTCCCCGAAGTCTGTCCACCATCTACAATGCACAAGTCACGTCCTACAGTCTCTATAGGGTGTGTAATAGTAACTCACCCAACAGTTCTTAGACAGCACCTTCTAAACCACTTCCATCTGGAAGGACAAGGGCAGCAGGCACAGGGAAACACCACCACCTGCAAATTCCCCTCCAAGCCACTCACCATCCTGACTTAGAAATGTATGGCTGCTCCTTCAATGTCACTGGGTCAAACCTGGAACTCCCTCTGTAATTGTAGGTCTGCCTACAACACGTGGACTGCAGCAGTTCAAGAAGGCAACTCACCCCCACCTTCTCAAGGGCCATGAGGAATGGCAACACATAATGGTCCAGTCAACGATGCCCACATCCCATGAATGAGTAAAAAAACATGTGAAAACGAGCATGGGCCTGTCCTGTCCAAGAGCCCATCATAAACTGACATTTGCTCAGTATTTGTTCCCAGCTTCTGACACATTGCCCACATTAGTCTTTGGACTATCCTATAGGGAAATGATGTCTTGAACAAATGTGAATTCCATTTTTGTACCCCCAACTTGTATCAGCAGTGAATCCATTGTGTTTGGTTGTGCCTCTGTGCTAATTGCTAACCTATGGATCTGACAAACTTGCGGCCACCGGTTTCTACTCTGATTATAATTCTGTGTTGAGCAGGGGAAAGAGAAGGAGCAAGTGCTTGGCAGACTCTCCTGTTTCACCTGCTTTTCCAGGATTACTCCCAAGTAAATTGAGCCAGCTACAGCAGCACTTTTCTTGGAATCCCCACAGTGTGAAAGTAGGCCATTTGGACCATCAAATCCAAACCAACCCCACCACCCTAACCCCGCAACCATGCAATTCCTGTGGCTACTCTACTGAGCCTGCACATCTTTGGACTGTCATGAGAACTCCACACACGCACGCGCACACACACACACACACACACACACACACACACAGTCGCCTGAGGCTGGAATCGAACCTGAATCCCTGGTGCTGTGAGGCAGCGGTGCTAACCACTGAGCCACCGTGCTACCATCAAGAACTTGCATCTGTTAGGCAAGGATCCCCTTTTAAATGTTTCAATAAGCTATGAAGTTCTGCTCCTCCCTATGAGGTAAACCAGCACTGTGCTCTCCCAGAGCAAAAGGGAAGGGAGACCATTCGGCCTTTTTACTCTTCAGGTGATCTATCCAGCAAATCCAAATCCTCTGTATTTCTTCCAAAGCCTGCAAATGTTTTATCTTCTCCTTCTCAGGTTACATCTTTTTACAGTCTAGGGTTTTGAACTATTCCCGCAGAGCTTCTATCCAGTATCTGAGCTGGAAGGTTTGCTTTCAGACATTTCGTCACCATATTAGGTAACATCGTCAGTGAGCCTCCGGTGAAGCGCTGGTGTTACCTAGTATGGTGACTGAACGTCTGAAAATAAACCTTCCAGCTCAGCGAGCAAACTTACATCCAGAATCTCAACCTGAGCTACAAATCTTCTCAAAAGTCGCTATTCAATATCTAAGTTGGATTTTTATTGCACTCGTGTGCCAGTCGAAGTTAACTTGAACAGAAAATAGCAAGGAAAGTATCGCAGTTTTAACAAGGGAAAGAAATTTTCACATTCATATTGGCAAGTGGAGATGCTGAACGTTTTGAGATTTATTGAGGTGACACTGCATTGAGGGAAGGTGTATTTGGATTGGCAGATACATCAGCCAACCTCACGTCATACTCTCCTAGACAGTTTCGTACATTTTGAGCAATCTCAAGTTAACTCATTGGCCAAGTGGTGAGGTGGGCTTCAATCAGGGAAGGGAAAACTGTGGCTTTGCCTGTCTGTGTGATATTCCCCTGTGCTGACTACTCGGAGGGTAACCTTCCTTCTGTCGTCCTCTTGGCAGGTGGAGATGACGTGAGCAGTGGGGCCAGGCATGAGAGAGCTCTAATGGACCGGTGTGAGAGGCGGATCCCTGCTGCTGCTGACGTACCCCCGTGTGTGACCAAGTGTCGTGATCTCCCGTGTCGAACTGCGCAGCAGACGCCCAGCAGTGATGGGCTGGGGCTGGGGCGGGCGTCTGCCAATCAAAGGGGCACTGAAAACGCAGCAACCAACGACGTGCCTCCCGAAAACACCAGTGCCGAAGGCCCGAGCCACCCCGCCAGGCCAGTGAAGCACACTAAAGTTGAGAAGCTAGACAGAGGTGAGGGTACTGGTGAGGCATTTAGAGACAATGCAGTAGCTACCCGTGCAGCGAGCGGCCAGACGTTTCCAGAGACTGTGTTGGTTCAGGGGACGCCTGTGGAAGGCTTTGTGAACAGTGATGGGCCTGATCAGATTCCTGCCTCTATGCCTGTTGAAGGCCTAGTGACGATTGGGATGATTGTTGAGACCAGGCCTGCTGAGGCACCTTCACATAACGGCACTGTCCTATTGCCCGTGGGAAGCGAAATCCCCAGCAATGTATTGGTCTTTCAGGCCTTAGAAGGTGGAATAACCAGTGAGCATATGACCTGCATAAATCTCAGAGCAGCTCCCCACCCTGAGGGACCTACAGCACACAGCGAGTTGACCGCAGCCAAGGTAATGGCATCAAATGGAACCATTCAGGGTTTGGTGCCTGGTGCACCATCTGGGAATACAGAAATGGTGGAGGCGCAAGCAGAAAGGGAGATGACCCCAGCCAGGCCTGGTAGCGAGGAACTGACCACTGTGATTCAGCCAGCCACTGAAGGCCAAGCACAAGAAGAGGCAGGTGCGGGACTTGTGATTTTTCAGTTTCCGATTGAGAGCAGGGTGACTGACAGTCGCGCAGATGCAACAGCAGATCCACCGATGGCTGCAGACACTGGCAACTCAGCACCCTCGCGAGTCCCAGCTCCTAAAAGCTCTTTTCCCGAGAACGACGTCCCTGCAGAAACGAGTGCGGAGATGTCCGCAGAACGTGGGTTCCCTGACGGATTTTCTGTAGAAAAGGCGATGGCCAGCATTATGCTCAGAATGAACGAGCTGGTCGATGTGCCGACAGACATCACTGAGGATTCAGGAGACGACGAGCTGACCACGGACGATGAGCTGAGCTCTGACAGCGAGCTGACCACAGAGTATGAGCTGACCTCTGAGGACGAGCTGCCCACAAGCAGCCAGGTGGTTGATGAAACACTAATGGAGACCGAGTTGGCTGACATTCCAGCAGATACCAGTGCGGCTGCTGTGGAGGTTTGTACAGCAGTGGAACTGGCCAAGGAAATGGGTGTGGCACCTAGTACCCTACTTCCAGAGAAACCGCTGGTGAACGAGCCAGCCGAGGAAGCTGAAACAGCTGGCAATGTGACTTATGAGCTTCACTTTGATGGGGAGCTGGTCGACATACCCACAGACATAGTCATTATTGACCTCACTGGAGAGAATGAGAATGAAGGGATAGCTTTTGACTTTGGATTAACCAAGGGCACCTTTGCAGAGAATGGGTTAGTTGTGATATCATCAGATGACACCGGGCCAGCAAGAGCGGTGTTTTCCCAAGATAGGCTCTCCGAGAACAAATTAGTTAAGTTTTCCCAAGAGCCTTTGGCCTCCCTAAAGGATGAGGGGGTCAGAGACCTTTCTGCAGAGGGCCCAGTGACTGCTGGAGGGCTGGCAGAGAGTGCTTTGCTGAAGCCACCTCAGGGTACAGCAGATGTGGAGATCTCTGCAGGAGATGAAGTAACGACAGTATTGATCAATGCTGGGCCAGACCCTGGGGTAACACTCGGAGGAGATATGAAGGGAAACCAGACGCCAAATGAAACTTCCGTCCTCAACTCCTTCCAAAACGCTGAGCCACTGACGCCAAAAAGAGTTGCTGCCATTGGCAATAATACAATGAGTAGCAAGATTAATGAATGCCAAAATATTGAACTCCGTCACAGTGACTCAGGCTCTGTTCCACTGCCACATGGACAGACCACGTATGATCCGTGCCAAGAGCAGGAGGTAAACTGCACAGAAAAGAAAAGCAGTCAATTAATTACGGATGGTACAACCACTTTTGGAAAATTTGGAACGGTACCAGTGTGTGAAGAAGCAGCCCCATGCTCTGCAAAACTGAAAGCACTGAGAAACACGAGAAGGAGACCAGATTTTGCCAGGTTAAAGGTGAGGGAATCAAATCGTGCTGTGCTCTTGTCAAATTGTGCTCAGAATGTCCCCACACTGGAAACGTTCTGGGAGGATAGGACATTGAAATGTGTAGATTGTGGCTGCAGCAAATGTGAGAGTGTTTACATGGGACACAAGCTCCAGCATATGGAAGGGTTAAGACTAAAGAACCAGCCTGTTCTGCTGATGGACGCTTTGGGGCATGGTAAACACTGCAGAACGCTCATGCTCCTCGAACACTTGTCTGCCATCGCCAGCGGTCTGAGTGTGTTTTCTGAGTGTGTGGAAATGCAGCAGGAGTTCTCTCAAGTGTCTGACGTTATTGTAGCTCTGGGAATGTGCAGTAGGTTTCAATTCCAAAAAGGTATCGACCGACATTTCTACTTCAGTTCTGAGCGAGTGCCCCACTTGGATCCTTTCTGCCACCTCTCATCCCCAGGTTCGGAGCAGTCTGCCAGTGGGAAGCCTCTTGCTCTGTCCCACCGAAAGGACCCGCGCTGGCCTTTCCCACCGTCGATGCAGTTCCGTTGTCCTGACTTCCCGATTTCACCTCCTGTTGAGCTGGCTTCCTTACTGTCGTGTTTAACCCACGGCGGTGAGGCAGGCGATCACTGCTGCGAAAGGACAATCGCTCCACAACATTCCCAGACGGCTTCCCAGTGCCACGCTGGCTTTGGCAAGACCCGTCGGACACCAGGTCTGCCGTTCACGACCGGGAGGTGCCCTTGCGCCCATTCCAGGTTTGGGTTGCACACTGTTCTAGCACTTTCGTCGCCAGCCTGCTACAGACTCTGGACGCGGCAGCGTCACTTCGGCAGAGCCCCTGACGCCCACCGGCCATTCTTGACTCAGTTTGGAGAGAGTTTGGGAAAGCTTACTCTCCCAGTTGGTTCTGACAGACCGTTTTGGTGTTTGAACTGCGCCCTTGGCGGTGTGGTGTCGTGGTGGAGTCAGCACTGTCCGACACCGCGATTCAGCACCAGCCCTTCCAATAACTGTGGGAGGAGCACGCCCAGGTTAGTACAAGGTTCTTATATTATCACATGAAATTCAGAGAGGCTACTCACTGTAAATTGAACCAAAATCATAAATAATCGTGCAATCTTACAGGGTCACTGGAGGCAATTCAACCCACTGTGCAGGTGCCTCTTTGAAAGATCTGTCCGCTCTCCTCTTCCCCTCACTTTTCCTGTCCGAGCATACATCCAATATCTGAAAGAAAGCTTCCAATCTGTATTCAGCAGCGAGTTCTAGTTCATAGCTTACTGCATCACTTTGTCCATTTAGCATCAGCAGAGCTTGACACTTAAATAAAAGTAACATGCAACATAAAACAAGAGGAGGAAGCTAAGTTGAGAAGTGATAGTTTAGATAAAATACAGAGCTGAAAATGTGTTGCTGGAAAAGCGCAGCAGGTCAGGCAGCATCCAAGGAGCAGGAGAATCGACGTTTCGGGCATGAGCCCTTCTTCAGGAATGAGGAGAGTGTGCCAAGCAGGCTAAGATAAAAGGTAGGGAAGATGGACTTGGGGGAAGGGCGTTGGAAATGCGATAGGTGGAAGGAGGTTAAGGTGAGGGTGATAGGCCGGAGAGGGGGTGGGGGCGGAGAGGTCAGGAAGAAGATTGCAGGTTAGGAAGGCGGTGCTGAGTTCGAGGGTTGGGACTGAGACAAGGTGGGGGGGAGGGGAAATGAGGAAACTGGAGAAATCTGAGTTCATCCCTTGTGGTTGGAGGGTTGCTATGGTCTATCGATGGAGGAGTCCAAGGACCTGCATGTCCTTGATGGAGTGGGAGGGGGTGTTGAAGTGTTGAGCTACGGGGTGGTTGGGTTGGTTGGTCCGGGTGTCCCAGAGGTGTTCTCTGAAATGTTCCGCAAGTAGGTGGCCTGTCTCCCCAATATAGAAGAGGCCACATCAGGTGCAGTGGATGCAATAAATGATGTGTGTGGGGGTGCAGGTGAATTTGTGGCGGATATGGAAGGATCTTTTGGGGCCTTGGAGGGAAGTAAGGGGGGAGGTGGGGGCGCAAGTTTTGCATTTCTTGCGGTTGCAGGGGAAGGTGCCGGGAGTGGAGGTTGGGTTGGTGGGGGGTGTGGACCTGACGAGGGAGTCACGGAGGGAGTGGTCTTTTCGGAACGCTGATAGGGGAGGGAAGGGAAATATATCCCTGGTGGTGGGGTCCGTTTGGAGGTGGCGGAAATGACGACGGATGTATCGGGTGCAGCGGATGCAATAGATGATGTGTGTGGAGGTGCAGGTGAATTTGTGGCGGATATGGACCATAGCACCACGACGGTTGGAGGAAGAGCACCTCATCTTCCACCTGGGAACCCTCCAACCACAAGGGATGAACTCAGATTTCTCCAGTTTCCTCATTTCCCCTCCCCCCACCTTGTCTCAGTCCCAACCCTCGAACTCAGCACCACCTTCCTAACCTGCGATCTTCTTCCTGACCTCTCCGCCCCCACCCCCTCTCCGGCCTATCACCCTCACCTTAACCTCCTTCCACCTATCGCATTTCCAACGCCCTTCCCCCAAGTCCATCTTCCCTACCTTTTATCTTAGCCTGCTTGGCACACTCTCCTCATTCCTGAAGAAGGGCTCATGCCCGAACCGTCGATTCTCCTGCTCCTTGGATGCTGCCTGACCTGCTGCGCTTTTCCAGCAACACATTTTCAGCTCTGATCTCCAGCATCTGCAGTCCTCACTTTCTCCTCATAGATAAAATACAGGTACAAATTTTAAAAGTAAGCGTGCAGAAGACAAATATGAGCCTGAGAACAAGATCATAGAATCCCTACAGTGGAGATTGAGACCATTTGGCCCATCGAGTCTGCACTGACCCTCTGAACAGCATCCCACCCCAACCCCATAACCCCACATTTCCCATGGCTAACTCCTCTAACCTACACATCCCTGAACACTATGAGCAATTTAGCATGGCCAATTCACCCTAACCCCCACATCATTGGATTGTGGGAGGAACCCGGAGTGTCCAGCGGCAATCCCCACGCAGACACGGGGAGAATGTGCACACTCCACACAGTCTCCTGAGGACAGAATCAAAGATCAGTTTTTTTTTAATAATTTCAGACCTGTTACTTCCTGAAGATTTCTCTTTCCTCGGTGCACGGGTTTCAAAGCTGAAGTCAGTTCAGTGGGTGTGATGGCTTCTATACTCATGGATAGAGTAGGCTTCGAGAGAGAGATTCCCAGTTCCTCCTCAGTTTTATGATTACAGCACTTACAGATTGCCTTTACTCCTGGAAAAATTGTGGCTGCCTTCTGAAAGCTTTTGTTTTTAGCTCGATTTAACAGAGATCTCTCTCACTCTCCCCACCCTCTCTCTCCCCTACCTTCCCCCCCATTTCTCTCTCTCTCCATACCCCCCCCCCCCCCCCCCCCCCCCGGGTTGTCACCTCCCTCGCTCTCTCTCATCCCCCTCCCTCTCTTCCTGCTCTCTCCCCCCTTTCCCCCACTTTTCTGTCTCTGTCTCTCTCTCTTCCCCCCCCCACCTCCCTCCATCTGTCTCACCCCCTCCCTCTCTCTGCCCGCTCTCTCCCAACCCCCCCCCCTCTCTCATCCCCTCTTCCCTCCCTCCCCCTCCTCTCTCTGTCTGTCTGTCTGTCTCTCTCTACCTGCCCCCCCCCCCCCATCTCTCTGTCTGTCTCTCTTTCACCCTCATTCCCCTCCCCCATACCTCTGATATTGCCTCCGTTTCCTCTTTGGTATTCTGCTGTAAAATTGTATTTTACGAGAGTGTTATACAGATCAAGGTTAAGTTTACCATTGCCCCACAAAGCGGCGGTAATAATGTTGGAATTCCCTGTGTGGGTTGGGAGGCTCTTTTTGTGTCTTCTCTCAGAAGCTTTAAGTTCTCACACCTTCAGTGGTGCCCACCCTGATTATCCAAGGCTTCAGTTAATTCCAGCCATCTCTGCCTTTCTGACAGCAGTGAGCTGAGTCACTCGAGGGAGCCACTTTGTCAGATGCTGCATCATATATTTTGAAAAGATCAGATTAGCCGTTTTTATAAAGTTTGTAATATGGAGTCGGTTTTTCTATATTGCGTGTTTTTTCATCGCGAATCGGCTTTAATGCGATTGAAGAATTTGGACCGCTATTTGTAGAACGCACACTTTCCTGACCTGGATTGGATATAATGTGATTCCAGCCCCATTATTTTAAATTGCTCAGCCCCTGAGCAATTTTCTTGTCTCGCGCAATCACGTTATATCAGAACCGACTGTACTTGGAGAGGGCTTTGTGGTATGGTGGATGTGTCCCTGTCTGTGGGCTAGAAACGTCGCATTCAAGTCCCACCTGTTTTGGTGTACACCATAACATCTCTGATCAGGTTAATGACAAATATACTATCATGGCACATTAGTGCCATACTTTCCTCCTTATCAAATATTTTTTCTGTAAAATTACATTGCAGAAAGTAAGAAATGCTCAGTTTATTCCGTCCATACAGATGCTGATCCGATACAGCTTGCTCCTTCAGTCAGATTTTATTTGGGACATTCTCTTTCCTTTTTCTCTCTTTTCTTTTACAAAAGGTTTGCAGTTTTTTTCAAGTTTTGGAGTTTTCCTGTGCCTGCTATCTGTGGCTTCACCACAGCTGACGCTCGCAAAGAGTGTACCGTGTCAGATCTGTCGCTAACCTGGGTATAACCTGTGCATCTCTCGCTCTCTCTCGCTCTCTCTCTCTCTCTCTCGCTCTCTCTCGCTCTCTCTCGCTCTCTCTCTCTTGCTCTCTCTCTCTCGCTCCCCCTCTCTCCCTCTCTATATCATTCTCCATCTCAGCTCCAGTCCCTGACATATCTGGGGCTGACTCCCTCATTTGTACCTTTCATATCTCTCGACCCAGCTGTTCCAATGTTCTCCTGACCAGCCTCCCACCTTGAAGTCAGTATAAGGTGGAACTCGTTTAAAGTTCTCACCTGTTCACCCCTAAACCCGCTGACCTACATTGACCCCTGCTCCAACAATGCTGAATTAGAAACATGTCTCTTTGTTTTCCAATTTGCCATACCGAACTAGTTCCAGTCTTGCTCAGCATCAGCAGCACCACAAAATTTTTGGTCAGTTGCAATTTCTGGAATTGTATTTCCAGTTTTCTCACTTATTAAAGCAGTAAACTGTAGTTCTCCATAACAAGGGATATTTATTTGTGATTTGTTGATGAGCTAAATGACCTTTTCTCATTTCATAATTTCTCGTATTCTTTTGGATAGAAGTATGCAACAGTATAAAAGCTCTCGAGCACATTTCTGACAACATTACCCAAAGGTCAATACCCAAATGCAGCTTTTCTGAAACTCGAGTTATTTCTGCTGAGTTCAAAACTGAAAGTTTTGATAAACCTATTCCTCAATTGCAGCCAAACCAACCAGAATTCTCGGACCTGTGTCCCAGCAGCAATGACCTCTAACCATGTCCTTTTGCTCCTTGCCCTGTTGCCATCACATGCTCTGACCTTACTCATAGGACTCCTTAAGATAGCTATTGAAGGTCTTTTAAAAGTTTGTATATATCCCGTCCATCACATTACCTTTATGTTCTCTGTTACTTCACACAATTCAACACGGAAAGTCAAGAATTATTTTTTTTGAATCCCTGGCAGTATTTTTGAACTTACCTGATTTTTTTTCTTTTGGAATCAAGGTTCCATCATTCTTCCTCTGATCACCATGACGATGATCAGTTTGTACGTTTCCTGTGTTTATTCTTTTGGAAAGTAGCCATAATTTTAGCTATATACCACTTTTCTAATTGGTACATTTTAACGCCTCTGTACCCCTAATCACCTTGGTGCATTGTTTTAGAAAAACAGGGGCTTTATCTTCTACAGTTTCTGGCTCATCATGTCACCTTCATCACTTGTCATTATCACTTGAATAACCTTTCAAATCTCTGCTAACGTCATGTTTCCTCTGTGGATGCTGAGATGAAATCATCAGGCAATATTTTTCTAATTTTGCTGCTGTTATCTGAGAGTTTGTCTTTCGAGGCACTGTCCATATCTGAATATTCCTGTTTGTGTCTGGACAATACTTTTTATTATTTCCTTCGTATTTTTGACATTTTACTGGCTTCCTTCCTAACTTTCTGGGGTTTTGTTTTGTTCTTTTACTGTCCAATAATTAACATGCAATCTTAAGACGGATTGATTATCAGTATCTCTACTCAACCCTGGCATTTCATTATTACTCTCCATTGTGTTGACCCCCAACGACATTGTCCGAAGGTGAAAGGTCAGTTAACACACCCAGTAACCTGTTTGACCTCACCACCAACTCTTCCCACAGCTCTGCTGCTGCTCGGTTATCCAACTGTATGCCCAATATCCAGTGCTGAATGAGCCATAATGTCCACCCCCCCCCCCATTCAATGTTGGGATGACCGAAGCCATTGCTTTCATCCCGAGAAACTGACCCCATCCCTCACCCTGGCAGTGATCTGGGAGTAAACCAGACTGTTTATAACTTGGTGTCCCATGTGAGTGCGAGATTGTCATGTGATCTGCCTCCTTTATGACTGATTATTTCCACCTTCTTTGATTCGCCCAGTCTTCACCGCTGTGCTATTGAAGCCCTCATTGATGCCTTTGTTACCTTTAAATGTAGCTGTTGCAGCACCCTGCCAGCTGCCCCCGCACTTTCTGAACTCAGTAAACCTGACCTAGCCCAGAGCTCTCCTGTCTCATCTCTGAACTGTCAGCAAGAACTGTTTGTTTCACCTCGCCGCCCTCCCCCATGCTCACTGACCTGAAACATGTTTCCTTGTTTTCAGATCCGTCCATGGCCTCGCCCTCTCCACACCTCTGTAGTTACCTCTGGCCCAACAACCCTCAAAAGTTACTTGCGCTTCTTTCATATTGTGCGGCACAGCACAGTGGCTCAGTGGTTAGCACAGCTACCTCACAGCGACAGGGACCCGGGTTTGAGTCCAGCTTCAGGAGAACTGTCTGTCTTGGCGTTTGCATATTCTCTCTGTGTCTGCGTGGGTTTCCTCCCATAGTCCAAAGATGTGCAGCTTAGGTGGATTGCCCCTAGTGTCTAGGGATACGGTCCTAGTGTACAAGATAGATGGATCAGCCATGGGAAACGCAGGGATATAGGGATAGGGTGGAGGGAGTGGGTCTGGGTGGGATCCTCTTTGGAGGGTCAGTATGGATGTATGGGACCAAATGGCCTGCTTCCACACTGCCAGGATTCTATGATCCCCTTTCTTTAAACACTCCTCTAGTGACCTTTCCTCAGACTCCAAGCTCTAGAATTCCCTTCTCTGTATCTATATATCACTTAGTCTCTTGAAGATATTCTTTAAAACCTAACTATAACCAAGCTTTTGGTCATTTTATCGAGCAGTCCTGTGCTTTCATAATATCTCCTCGTATGGTTGGATCTCATACTGTGTTTGGTAATCCTTCTGTGTCGCACTTTGGGATATTTTATCGCATTAAAATATTTAGGGAGCACATTTAAGTTTTAAGTTATAGGTTATTTTTATGTTTTTAGATGAATATATTTTCATGTTTTCTTGACTTTTTTATTTCTCATGGCCTTTGTCAATTTATTTTTCTTATTTCCTTCACTATTTCCATTCTCATTCACTTTATAATTGCTTTCTTCTTCAATCTGTTGACATAATCTTTCACATATATTTGTCTCAGTCACCAGCTCAAATCTTACTTTGTGGTTGCTCATGCCTGGCCAGTCCCCCATGTTTATTTCTCTGACCTGCTCTGCTTGTTTCCCATCACTGGATCCAGCAGTGATTGCACTGTCCTTGGGCCTTTTATACTGGGTAAGAAAGGAGGCCAGTACACATTCTTTAAAAACCTATCTCCCTTTCCACAATTCTTAAAAGTTTGGTTGAGGCTAGTTGATAACTCTCATAATTAACGTCAATGTCTTTTTCTCATTTTATTAGTTTGCCGATATCATTTCCCTCCGTTATTTGGGTACAGTCATAGAGATGTGCAACATGGAAACAGACCCTTCAGTCCAACCCGTCCATACTGACCAGATATCCCAATCCAATCTAGTCCCACCTGCCAGCACCCGGCCCATATCCCTCCAAACCCTTCCTATTCATATACCCATTCAAATGCCTCTTAAATGTTGCAATTGTACCAGCCTCCACCACATCCTCTGGCAGCTCATTCACTCTATGTGTGAAAATGTTGCCCCTTAGATCTCTTTTATATCTTTCCCTTCTCACCCTAAACCTATGCCCTCTAGTCCTGGACTCCCCAACCCCAGGGTAAAGACTTTGTCTATTTACTCTATCCATGCCCCTCATAATTTTGTAAACCTCGATGAGGTCACCCCTCAGCCTCCGACGCTCCAGGGAAAACAGCCCCAGCCTGTTCAGCCTCTCCCTGTAGCTCAGATCCTCCAACCCTGGCAACATCCTTGTAAATCTTTTCTGAACCCTTTCCAGTTTCACAACATCTTTCCGATAGGAAGGAGACCAGAATTGATTAGCACGATCGATTCCTTTTTATCCATGTCTTAATGCCTCGAGATAGTTTGTGTCTTAATGTCACTTAGATCATTTATTTTCCAATTGCCATTTTTGCCTGACTGCAGTAACCCTGCATTACTTCCATATTGTTTCCAAATACGTTATATCCTGTAATATTGAAATATCGGTCCAATTCTTCCAGAGGCCTTTTGAGAGTTACCATCCCCAGTTTTGTTTAACATGCTGTTGCATTAGGGGCAAATTAATTTGATTATCTTTCTGCTGTTTTCAAAACTGAGGCATTTTGTTTATCCTCGATTTTGAGGTGTACAGGTCAGCTACGATCTCGTTGAATGGCAGTACAGGCTTCAGGGACTGAACCTAGAGCAATTTCCCAACTGTCTGGTCCCTGACCGTTCAGGTACCTAACGATCTGATCTTTATTCTCACCTCATTACTTTTCAGGCTATTGTTGTTCCATGATTTTTTCGTTAAAGATTCATTTGTGACCCACTTTATTCCTTCCATAAGAAGATAGAATGCAGGAGTAGGCCATTCGGTCCATCCAGCATTATCTACTGTTCTGTGGTCGTAGCTGATCATCTACCTTGCGTTATTTTCCTGTCTGCCCACCATTTTACTGTGAATTCATAAGACGCAAGGCTGAGTCAAGCTGACAGATTTTTTAAAAGTATGTTCAATGGAGCTCTCCAGGGCAGAGAGTCATACAGCATGGAAACAGACCCTTCGGTCTGACTAGTCCGTGCCGACCAAGTTTCCCAAACTAAACTATTCCCATTTGCCTGTGTTTGGCTCATATCGCTCTAAACCTTTGCTATTCGTGTGCCTGTCCAAATGTCTTTTCAATGTTGTCATTGTATCTCCTTCCACCACTTCCTCTGGCAATTAATTCCAAATACAACCACCCTCTGCATGAAAAAGCTGCCCCTCAGGTCCCTTTAAATCTTTCCCCTCTCACCTTAAATATATGCCCTCTAGTTTTGGACACCCCCACCCTCATCTTATTGATGCCCTTCATTATTTTAATTCCAAAGATTCACAGCAATTCTTCACAGGTCACAAAAGATTCTTTAACTGAGTCCAAAATGGTGGTCCCTTCCTGGGGGAAGCAAGCTCAGTGATTTGGGAGATCTCAGTAAGATCTTCACTTTACTAAACTCCCAAGAGTAAAATCCCAATTTCTTGAGTTTCCTGCAAGGAAATCCCTTCATCCCAGGGGCTAATCCGGTGAATCTTTGCAGTACCACATCCAAAGCAAGTCCATTCATCCGATCGAAACTGTGCCCTGCATTGCGGATGTCATCTCAACAAGGCCCTATTCAGTTGTAGCAAGGTATCTTTGTTCTTCTATACTAATCCACCTGCCACAAATGCCAATAAGCCATTTCCCTTCCTAATCTCTCACACCTTTCTGGTCTAATGCAGTAAAGCCATTGATTGCCAACTGTGAGGACTCAGCTCTTAATGTCACCTTAACAGGGTCACCTCCCTCCAGCCTCCTTCCCTGTCACTGACCACCGCCCCCCCCCCCCCCCCACTGATCACCAAACCTGGATCTCCCCATCCCCCCCATTACCAGTTAACAGCCTCTGTGTATCTTAGCACCAAGTAAGAAGCCCCTTCCTCTGAGCAGCTAGGTATGTACACAGCTTTCTGTTCCTTTGACTCCTTTCACTGTGAAATAGCATTTGATTTAGTAATGAACAAAACAGCGCAGACGATGATTGGTGCTTGTCTTGGCAGGAATCAAGTGTACATGTCAATGGAGTGCAATGAATGTTCAGGTTCTGTTCAGACTTGAGCGTAAATAGCGCTGACAGAAGACTACCTGCAAGATTTTTCACTTAAAGCTTTCTGAAATTGGCGTGCTGTGGACTGAAGTTAAAATCCTTAGCTGTTCGGTTCCAATTCTAGATTTTGCAATGTTGAGGGATTTAGCCCTTTGTAACTGTTTTCCAACATTGTGTGTCTTTTCATGATGCAACAGTCTTTTATCTCTCACATCAGCGGTTTTCCTGCCTTTCAACCACCCCACCATCGCACCCAAAAACCCTTACACGTCGTTTTGAAGGATTCACTTATCAACACACTGAGTTTCTCTTCGTTTATTCAGTTTCCATCCGTCCAATATCATCGCTGGAAATGGAACCAATATGAGTGAAGCCAAGTCCTTGCTAATTCTGCAGAGCACTAAGAGAATATAAGTGTCAGAACAGCTTGTATGGGTGACAGCAGGACGCTGGTTTCTCAGTACAGGTGTGCGGTCATTGTAGAACACCAGTATCTCAGTCCAGGTGTGCGGTTGCTATGGAACACTGGTTTCTCAGTACAGGTGTATGGTTGCTATGGGACATTGCTTTCTTAGTACAGGTGTATGGTTGCTATGGGTCACTGGTTTCTCAGTATAGGTGAGCGGTTGCTATGGGACATTGATTCCTCAGTACAGGTGTGCAGTCGTTATGGGGCACCAGTTTCTCAGTACAAGTGCGCAGTTACTATGGAACACCGTTTTCTCAGTACAGGTGAGCAGTAGCTATGGCGCACCAGTTTCTCAGGAGAGGTGTGCAGTTACTATGGAACACTGGTTTCTCAGTACAGGTGTGCCCTTGCTATGGCGCACCAGTTTCTCAGTACAGGTGCACAATTACTATGGAACACTGGTTTCTCAGTACAGGTGAGCAGTGGCTATGGGACACTGGTTTCTCATAACAGGTGCACAGTTACTATGGATCATTGGTTCTCAGTACAGGTGAGCAGTATCTATGGGACACTGGTTTCTCATTACAGGTGCACAGTTACTATGGATCACTGGTTCTCAGTACAGGTGACCAGTAGCTATGGGACACTGGTTTCTCATTACAGGTGCCCAGTTACTATGGAACACTTGTTTCTCAGTACAGGTGTGCCCTTGCTATGGCGCACCAGTTTCTCAGTACAGGTGCAAAATTACTATGGAACACTGGTTTCTCAGTACAGGTGAGCAGTAGCTATGGGACACTGGTTTCTCATTACAGGTGCACAGTTACTATGGATCACTGGTTCTCAGTACAGGTGACCAGTAGCTATGGGACACTGGTTTCTCATTACAGGTGCCCAGTTACTATGGAACACTTGTTTCTCAGTACAGGTGTGCCCTTGCTATGGCGCACCAGTTTCTCAGTACAGGTGCAAAATTACTATGGAACACTGGTTTCTCAGTACAGGTGAGCAGTAGCTATGGGACACTGGTTTCTCATTACAGGTGCACAGTTACTATGGATCACTGATTTCTCAGTACAGGTGTGCAGTTACTATGGAACACTGGTTCTCAGCACAGGTGTGCCCTTGCTATGGCGCACCAGTTTCTCAGTAGAGGTGCACAATTACTATAGAATACTGGTTTCTCAGTACAGGTGAGCAGTAGCTATGGAACACTGGTTTCTCATTACAGGCGCACAGTTACTATGGAACACTGGTTTCTCAGTACAGGTGAGCAGTGGCTATGGGACACTGGTTTCTCATAACAGGTGCACAGTTACTATGGATCATTGGTTCTCAGTACAGGTGAGCAGTATCTATGGGACACTGGTTTCTCATTACAGGTGCACAGTTACTATGGATCACTGGTTCTCAGTACAGGTGACCAGTAGCTATGGGACACTGGTTTCTCATTACAGGTGCCCAGTTACTATGGAACACTTGTTTCTCAGTACAGGTGTGCAGTTACTATGGAACACTGGTTCTCAGCACAGGTGTGCCCTTGCTATGGCGCACCAGTTTCTCAGTAGAGGTGCACAATTACTATAGAATACTGGTTTCTCAGTACAGGTGAGCAGTAGCTATGGAACACTGGTTTCTCATTACAGGCGCACAGTTACTATGGAACACTGGTTTCTCAGTACAGGTGTGCGGTTACTATGGAACACTGGTTTCTCAGGACAGGTGTGCAGTTGCTATGGGACACTGATTTCTCAGTACAGGCGAGCAGTAGCTATGGGACACTGGTTTCTCATTACAGGTGCGCAGTTAGTATGGAACACTGGTTTCTCAGGACAGGTGTGCAGTTGCTATGGGACACTGATTTCTCAGTACAGGCGAGCAGTAGCTATGGGACACTGGTTTCTCAGTACAGGTGTGCAGTTGCTATGGAACACTGGTTTCTCTGTACAGGTGTGCAGTTGCTATGGGACACTGGTTTCTCTGTACAGGTGTGCAGTTGCTATGGGACACTGATTTCTCAGTACAGGCGAGCAGTAGCTATGGGACACTGGTTTCTCTGTACAGGTGCGCAGTTAGTATGGAACACTGGTTTCTCAGGACAGGTGTGCAGTTGCTATGGGACACTGGTTTCTCAGTACAGGTGTGCAGTTGCTATGGGACACTGGTTTCTCAGTACAGGTGTGCAGTTGCTATGGAACACTGGTTTCTCTGTACAGGTGTGCAGTTGCTATGGGACACTGGTTTCTCTGTACAGGTGTGCAGTTGCTATGGGACACTGGTTTCTCACTACAGGTGTGCAGTTTCTGTGGAACACTGGTTTCTCAGTACAGGTGTGCGGTTGCTATGGGACTTAGATATGATGCAGAGCTGGGCTGAGGAGTGGCAGATGGAGTTCAACCCTGTCAAGTGTGAGGTTGTCCATTTTGGAAGGACAAATAAGAATGCGGAATACAGGGTTAACGGTAGGGTTCTTAGTAAGGTGGAGGAGCACAGGGATCTTGGGGTCTATGTTCATAGATCTTTGAAAGTTGCCACTTAGGTGGATAGAGCTTTTAAGAAGGCCTATGGTGTATTTGCGTTCATTAGCAGAGGGATTGAATTCGAGAGTTGTGAAGTGATGTTGCAGCTGTATAGGACCTTGGTCAGGCCACATTTGGAGTACTGTGTGCAGTTCTGGTCGCCTCACTTTAGGAAAGATGTGGAAGCTTTGGAGAGGGTGCAGAGGAGATTTACCAGGATGTTGCCTGGAATGGAGAGTAGATCGTACGAGGATAGGTTGAGAGTGCTAGGCCTTTTCTCATTGGAACGGCGAAGGATGAGGGGTGGCTTGATAGAGGTTTATAAGATGATCAGAGGAATAGATAGAGTAGACAGTCAGAAACTTTTTCCCCGGGTACCACAGAGTGTTACAAGGGGACATAAATTTAAGGTGAAGGGTGGAAGGTATGGGGGGATGTCAGGGGTGGATTCTTCACCCAGAGAGTGGTGGGGGCATGGAATGCGCTGCCTGTGGGAGTGGCAGAGTCAGAATCATTGGTGACCTTTAAGCGGCAATTGGATAGGTACATGGATAGATGCTTAAGCTCGGACAAATGTTCAGCACAACATCGTGGGCCGAAGGGCCTGTTCTGTGCTGTATTGTTCTATGTTCTCGGTACAGGTGTGCAGTTGCTATGGGACATTGGTCTCTTACTTCAGGTGTGCAGTTACTATGGTACACTGATTTCTCAGTACAGGTGTGCAGTTACTAGTGAACACTGGTTCTCAGTACAGGTGTGTGCTTACTATGGAACACTGGTTCTCAGTACAGGTGTACAGTTGCTATTGAGCAGTGGTTCTCATTACAGGTGTGCGGTTACTATGGAACTCTGGTTTCTCAGTACAGATGTGCAGTTACTATGGAAAACTGGTTTCTCGGTACAGGTTTGCAGTTGCTATGGAATACTGGTTTCTCAGTACAGATGTGTGGTTACTATGCAACACTGGTCTCTCAGTACAGGTGTGCAGTTGCTATGTGACACTGGTTCTCAGTACAGGTGCGCAGTTGCTATGTGACACTGGTTTCTCGGTACAGGTTTGCAGTTGCTATGGAACACTGGTTTCTCAGTACAGGTGTGCAGTTGCTATGTGACACTGGTCTCTCAGTACAGGTGTGCAGTTGCTATGTGACACTGGTCTCTCAGTACAGGTGCGCAGTTAGTATGGAACACTGGTTTCTCAGTACAGTTGTGCAGTTGCTATGTGACACTGATTTTTCAGTACAGGTGTGCAGTTACGATGGGACAATGGTTTCTCTTTCCAGGTGTGCAGTTACTTTGGAACACAGGTTCTCAGTACAGGTGTGTGCTTTCTATGAAACACTAGTTCTCAGTACAAGTGTGCAGTTGCTATTGGGGACACTGGTTTCTCAGTACAGGTGTGCAGTTACTGTGGAACACTGGTTCTCAGTGCAGGTGTGCAGTTACCATGGAACACTAGTTTCTCAGTACAGGTGTGCCGATACTATGGAACACTGGTCTCTCAGTACAGGTGTGCTTACTATGGAACACTGGTTTCTCAGTACAGGTGTGCAGTTACCGTGGAACACTGGTCTCTCAGTGCAGTTGTGCAGTTACTATGGAACACTGGTTTCTCTGTACAGGTGTGCAGTTGCTATGGAACACTGGTTTCTCTGTACAGGTGTGCAGTTGCTATGGGACACTGGTTTCTCAGTACAGGTGTGCAGTTGCTATGGGACACTGGTTTCTCAGTACAGGTGTGCAGTTGCTATGGAACACTGGTTTCTCTGTACAGGTGTGCAGTTGCTATGGGACACTGGTTTCTCTGTACAGGTGTGCAGTTGCTATGGGACACTGGTTTCTCACTACAGGTGTGCAGTTTCTGTGGAACACTGGTTTCTCAGTACAGGTGTGCGGTTGCTATGGGACTTAGATATGATGCAGAGCTGGGCTGAGGAGTGGCAGATGGAGTTCAACCCTGTCAAGTGTGAGGTTGTCCATTTTGGAAGGACAAATAAGAATGCGGAATACAGGGTTAACGGTAGGGTTCTTAGTAAGGTGGAGGAGCACAGGGATCTTGGGGTCTATGTTCATAGATCTTTGAAAGTTGCCACTTAGGTGGATAGAGCTTTTAAGAAGGCCTATGGTGTATTTGCGTTCATTAGCAGAGGGATTGAATTCGAGAGTTGTGAAGTGATGTTGCAGCTGTATAGGACCTTGGTCAGGCCACATTTGGAGTACTGTGTGCAGTTCTGGTCGCCTCACTTTAGGAAAGATGTGGAAGCTTTGGAGAGGGTGCAGAGGAGATTTACCAGGATGTTGCCTGGAATGGAGAGTAGATCGTACGAGGATAGGTTGAGAGTGCTAGGCCTTTTCTCATTGGAACGGCGAAGGATGAGGGGTGGCTTGATAGAGGTTTATAAGATGATCAGAGGAATAGATAGAGTAGACAGTCAGAAACTTTTTCCCCGGGTACCACAGAGTGTTACAAGGGGACATAAATTTAAGGTGAAGGGTGGAAGGTATGGGGGGATGTCAGGGGTGGATTCTTCACCCAGAGAGTGGTGGGGGCATGGAATGCGCTGCCTGTGGGAGTGG
This sequence comes from Chiloscyllium punctatum, assembly GCF_047496795.1. Classification (NCBI taxonomy): domain Eukaryota; kingdom Metazoa; phylum Chordata; class Chondrichthyes; order Orectolobiformes; family Hemiscylliidae; genus Chiloscyllium; species Chiloscyllium punctatum. Next base: position 48,010,196 of record NC_092755.1, on the reverse strand, counting down.
CAGAGTCAGAATCATTGGTGACCTTTAAGCGGCAATTGGATAGGTACATGGATAGATGCTTAAGCTCGGACAAATGTTCAGCACAACATCGTGGGCCGAAGGGCCTGTTCTGTGCTGTATTGTTCTATGTTCTCGGTACAGGTGTGCAGTTGCTATGGGACATTGGTCTCTTACTTCAGGTGTGCAGTTACTATGGTACACTGATTTCTCAGTACAGGTGTGCAGTTACTAGTGAACACTGGTTCTCAGTACAGGTGTGTGCTTACTATGGAACACTGGTTCTCAGTACAGGTGTACAGTTGCTATTGAGCAGTGGTTCTCATTACAGGTGTGCGGTTACTATGGAACTCTGGTTTCTCAGTACAGATGTGCAGTTACTATGGAAAACTGGTTTCTCGGTACAGGTTTGCAGTTGCTATGGAATACTGGTTTCTCAGTACAGATGTGTGGTTACTATGCAACACTGGTCTCTCAGTACAGGTGTGCAGTTGCTATGTGACACTGGTTCTCAGTACAGGTGCGCAGTTGCTATGTGACACTGGTTTCTCGGTACAGGTTTGCAGTTGCTATGGAACACTGGTTTCTCAGTACAGGTGTGCAGTTGCTATGTGACACTGGTCTCTCAGTACAGGTGTGCAGTTGCTATGTGACACTGGTCTCTCAGTACAGGTGCGCAGTTAGTATGGAACACTGGTTTCTCAGTACAGTTGTGCAGTTGCTATGTGACACTGATTTTTCAGTACAGGTGTGCAGTTACGATGGGACAATGGTTTCTCTTTCCAGGTGTGCAGTTACTTTGGAACACAGGTTCTCAGTACAGGTGTGTGCTTTCTATGAAACACTAGTTCTCAGTACAAGTGTGCAGTTGCTATTGGGGACACTGGTTTCTCAGTACAGGTGTGCAGTTACTGTGGAACACTGGTTCTCAGTGCAGGTGTGCAGTTACCATGGAACACTAGTTTCTCAGTACAGGTGTGCCGATACTATGGAACACTGGTCTCTCAGTACAGGTGTGCTTACTATGGAACACTGGTTTCTCAGTACAGGTGTGCAGTTACCGTGGAACACTGGTCTCTCAGTGCAGTTGTGCAGTTACTATGGAACACTGGTTTCTCTGTACAGGTGTGCAGTTGCTATGGAACACTGGTTTCTCTGTACAGGTGTGCAGTTGCTATGGGACACTGGTTTCTCTGTACAGGTGTGCAGTTGCTATGGAACACTGGTTTCTCTGTACAGGTGTGCAGTTGCTATGGGACACTGGTTTCTCAGTACAGGTGTGCAGTTGCTATGGGACACTGGTTTCTCAGTACAGGTGTGCAGTTGCTATGGAACACTGGTTTCTCTGTACAGGTGTGCAGTTGCTATGGGACACTGGTTTCTCTGTACAGGTGTGCAGTTGCTATGGGACACTGGTTTCTCACTACAGGTGTGCAGTTTCTGTGGAACACTGGTTTCTCAGTACAGGTGTGCGGTTGCTATGGGACTTAGATATGATGCAGAGCTGGGCTGAGGAGTGGCAGATGTAGTTCAACCCTGTCAAGTGTGAGGTTGTCCATTTTGGAAGGACAAATAAGAATGCGGAATACAGGGTTAACGGTAGGGTTCTTAGTAAGGTGGAGGAGCACAGGGATCTTGGGGTCTATGTTCATAGATCTTTGAAAGTTGCCACTTAGGTGGATAGAGCTTTTAAGAAGGCCTATGGTGTATTTGCGTTCATTAGCAGAGGGATTGAATTCGAGAGTTGTGAAGTGATGTTGCAGCTGTATAGGACCTTGGTCAGGCCACATTTGGAGTACTGTGTGCAGTTCTGGTCGCCTCACTTTAGGAAAGATGTGGAAGCTTTGGAGAGGGTGCAGAGGAGATTTACCAGGATGTTGCCTGGAATGGAGAGTAGATCGTACGAGGATAGGTTGAGAGTGCTAGGCCTTTTCTCATTGGAACGGCGAAGGATGAGGGGTGGCTTGATAGAGGTTTATAAGATGATCAGAGGAATAGATAGAGTAGACAGTCAGAAACTTTTTCCCCGGGTACCACAGAGTGTTACAAGGGGACATAAATTTAAGGTGAAGGGTGGAAGGTATGGGGGGATGTCAGGGGTGGATTCTTCACCCAGAGAGTGGTGGGGGCATGGAATGCGCTGCCTGTGGGAGTGGCAGAGTCAGAATCATTGGTGACCTTTAAGCGGCAATTGGATAGGTACATGGATAGATGCTTAAGCTCGGACAAATGTTCAGCACAACATCGTGGGCCGAAGGGCCTGTTCTGTGCTGTATTGTTCTATGTTCTCGGTACAGGTGTGCAGTTGCTATGGGACATTGGTCTCTTACTTCAGGTGTGCAGTTACTATGGTACACTGATTTCTCAGTACAGGTGTGCAGTTACTAGTGAACACTGGTTCTCAGTACAGGTGTGTGCTTACTATGGAACACTGGTTCTCAGTACAGGTGTACAGTTGCTATTGAGCAGTGGTTCTCATTACAGGTGTGCGGTTACTATGGAACTCTGGTTTCTCAGTACAGATGTGCAGTTACTATGGAAAACTGGTTTCTCGGTACAGGTTTGCAGTTGCTATGGAATACTGGTTTCTCAGTACAGATGTGTGGTTACTATGCAACACTGGTCTCTCAGTACAGGTGTGCAGTTGCTATGTGACACTGGTTCTCAGTACAGGTGCGCAGTTGCTATGTGACACTGGTTTCTCGGTACAGGTTTGCAGTTGCTATGGAACACTGGTTTCTCAGTACAGGTGTGCAGTTGCTATGTGACACTGGTCTCTCAGTACAGGTGTGCAGTTGCTATGTGACACTGGTTCTCAGTACAGGTGTGCAGTTGCTATGTGACACTGGTTCTCAGTACAGGTGTGCAGTTGCTATGTGACACTGGTTTCTCAGTACAGGTGCGCAGTTGCTATGTGACACTGGTTTCTCAGTACAGGTGCGCAGTTACTATGGAACACTGGTTTCTCAGTACAGGTGTGCAGTTGCTATGGAACACTGGTTTCTCAGTACAGGTGAGCCATTGCTATGTGACACTGGTTTCTCAGTACAGGTGTGCAGTTGCTATGTGACACTGGTTTCTCAGTACAGGTGCGCAGTAGCTATGTGACACTGGTTTCTCAGTACAGGTGCGCAGTTACTATGGAACACTGGTTTCTCAGTTCGGGTGCACAGTTACTATGGAGCACCAGTTCTCAGTACAGGTGTGCACTTACTATGGAACACTAATTCTTAGTACAGGTGTGCAGTTACTATGGAACACTGGTTTCTCGGTACAGGTGTGCAGTTGCTACGGAACTCTGGTTTCTCAGTACAGATGTGCAGTTACTATGGAAAACTGGTTTCTCGGTACAGGTTTGCAGTTGCTATGGAACACTGGTTTCTCAGTACAGATGTGTGGTTACTATGCAACACTGGTCTCTCAGTACAGGTGTCTGCTTACTATGGAACTCTGGTTCTCTGTACACGTGAGCGGTTGCTATGTGACACTGGTTTCTCAGTACAGGTGCGTAGTTACTATGTGACACTGGTTTCTCGGTACAGGTGTGCGGTTGCTATGGGACACTGGTCTCTCAGTACAGGTGCACAGTTACTATGGAACACTGGTCTCTCAGTACAGGTGTACAGTTGCTATGTGACACTGGTTTTTCAGTACCGGTGTGCGGTTGCTATGGGACACTGGTTTCTCAGGATAGGTGTGCATTTACTATGTGACACTGGTTTCTCATTACAGGTGTGCAGTTACTATGGAACACTTGTTTCTCAGGACAGGTGCACATTTACTATGGAACACTGCTTCTCAGTACAGGTGTGCAGTTACTATGGAACACTGGTTCTCAGTACAGGTTTGCAGTTACTATGTGACACTTGTTCTCAGTGCAGGTGTGCAGTTACTATGGAACACTGGTTTCTCAGTACAGTTTTGCAGTTGCTATGTGACATTGGTTTTTCAATACAGGTGTGCATTTGCTATGGAACACTGGTTCTCAGTACAGGTGTGCAGTTACTATGTGATACTTGTTTTCAGTGCAGGTTTGCAGTTACTATGGAACACTGCTTCTCAGTACAGGTGCAGAGTTACAATGGAACACTGGTTCTCAGTACAGGTTTGCAGTTACTATGGAACACTGGTTGTCAGTACAAGTGTGCCGTTACTATGGAACACTGGTTCTCCGTACAGGTGTGCCGTTACTATGGAACACTGGTTCTCCGTACAGGTGTGCAGTTACTATGGAACACTGGTCTCTCAGTACAGGTGTGCAGTTACTATGGAACACTGGTCTCTCAGTACAGGTGTGCAGTTACTATGGAACACTGGTTCTCAGTACAGGTGTGTGCTTACTATGGAACACTGGTCTCTCAGTACAGGTGAGCAGTTACTATGGAACACTGGTCTCTCAGTACAGGTGTGCAGTTACTATGGAACACTGGTTCTCAGTACAGGTGTGTGCTTACTATGGAACACTGGTTCTCAGTACAGGTGTGTGCTTACTATGGAACACTGGTTCTCAGTACAGGTGTGTGCTTACTATGGAACACTGGTCTCTCAGTACAGGTGTGCAGTTACTATGGAACACTGGTTTCTCAGTACAGGTGTGCAGTTACTATGGAACACTGGTCTCTCAGTACAGGTGTGCAGTTACTATGGAACACTGGTTCTCAGTACAGGTGTGTGCTTACTATGGAACACTGGTTCTCAGTACAGGTGTGTGCTTACTATGGAACACTGGTCTCTCAGTACAGGTGTGCAGTTACTATGGAACACTGGTTTCTCAGTACAGGTGTGCAGTTGCTATGGAACACTGGTTTCTCAGTACAGGTGCGCAGTTACTATGGAACACTGGTTTCTCAGTTCGGGTGCACAGTTACTATGGAGCACCAGTTCTCAGTACAGGTGTGCAGTTACTATGGAACACTGGTTTCTCGGTACAGGTGTGCAGTTGCTATGGAACTCTGGTTTCTCGGTACAGGTGTGCAGTTGCTACGGAACTCTGGTTTCTCAGTACAGATGTGCAGTTACTATGGAAAACTGGTTTCTCGGTACAGGTTTGCAGTTGCTATGGAACACTGGTTTCTCAGTACAGATGTGTGGTTACTATGCAACACTGGTCTCTCAGTACAGGTGTCTGCTTACTATGGAACTCTGGTTCTCTGTACACGTGAGCGGTTGCTATGTGACACTGGTTTCTCAGTACAGGTGTGCGGTTGCTATGGGACACTGGTCTCTCAGTACAGGTGCACAGTTACTATGGAACACTGGTCTCTCAGTACAGGTGTACAGTTGCTATGTGACACTGGTTTTTCAGTACCGGTGTGCGGTTGCTATGGGACACTGGTTTCTCAGGATAGGTGCGCATTTACTATGTGACACTGGTTTCTCATTACAGGTGTGCAGTTACTATGGAACACTGGTTCTCAGTGCAGGTGTGCAGTTACTATGGAACACTGGTTCTCAGTACAGGTTTGCAGTTACTATGGAACACTGGTTGTCAGTACAAGTGTGCAGTTACTATGGAACACTGGTCTCTCAGTGCAGGTGTGCAGTTACTATGGAACACTGGTTTCTCATTACAGGTGTGTGCTTACTATGGAACACTGGTTTCTCAGTACAGGTGTGCAGTTACTATGGAACACTGGTCTCTCAGTACAGGTGTGTGCTTACTATGGAACACTGGTTTCTCAGTACAGGTGTGCAGTTACTATGGAACACTGGTTTCTCAGTACAGGTGTGCAGTTACTATGGAACACTGGTTCTCAGTACAGGTGTGTGCTTACTATGGAACACTGGTCTCTCAGTGCAGGTGTGCAGTTAGTATGGAACACTGGTTTCTCAGTACAGGTGTGCAGTTGCTATGGAACACTGGTTTCTCAGTACAGGTGCGCAGTTACTATGGAACACTGGTTTCTCAGTACAGGTGAGCCATTGCTATGGAACACTGGTTTCTCAGTACAGGTGTGCAGTTGCTATGTGACACTGGTTTCTCAGTACAGGTGCGCAGTAGCTATGTGACACTGGTTTCTCAGTACAGGTGCGCAGTAGCTATGTGACACTGGTTTCTCAGTACAGGTGCGCAGTTACTATGGAACACTGGTTTCTCAGTTCGGGTGCACAGTTACTATGGAGCACCAGTTCTCGGTACAGGTGTGCAGTTACTATGGAACACTGGTTTCTCGGTACAGGTGTGCAGTTGCTATGGAACTCTGGTTTCTCGGTACAGGTGTGCAGTTGCTACGGAACTCTGGTTTCTCAGTACAGATGTGCAGTTACTATGGAAAACTGGTTTCTCGGTACAGGTTTGCAGTTGCTATGGAACACTGGTTTCTCAGTACAGATGTGTGGTTACTATGCAACACTGGTCTCTCAGTACAGGTGTCTGCTTACTATGGAACTCTGGTTCTCTGTACACGTGAGCGGTTCCTATGTGACACTGGTTTCTCAGTACAGGTGCGTAGTTACTATGTGACACTGGTTTCTCGGTACAGGTGTGCGGTTGCTATGGGACACTGGTCTCTCAGTACAGGTGCACAGTTACTATGGAACACTGGTCTCTCAGTACAGGTGTACAGTTGCTATGTGACACTGGTTTTTCAGTACCGGTGTGCGGTTGCTATGGGACACTGGTTTCTCAGGATAGGTGCGCATTTACTATGTGACACTGGTTTCTCATTACAGGTGTGCAGTTACTATGGAACACTGGTTGTCAGTACAAGTGTGCAGTTACTATGGAACACTGGTTCTCAGTACAGGTGTGTGCTTACTATGGAACACTGGTCTCTCAGTACAGGTGTGCAGTTACTATGGAACACTGGTCTCTCAGTACAGGTGTGCAGTTACTATGGAACACTGGTTTCTCAGTACAGGTGTACAGTTACTATGGAACACTGGTCTCTCAGTGCAGGTGTGCAGTTACTATGGAACACTGGTTTCTCAGTACAGGTGTGCAGTTACTATGGAACACTGGTTCTCAGTACAGGTGTGTGCTTACTATGGAACACTGGTCTCTCAGTGCAGGTGTGCAGTTACTATGGAACACTGGTTTCTCAGTACAGGTGTACAGTTACTATGGAACACTGGTTGTCAGTACAAGTGTGCAGTTACTATGGAACACTGGTTCTCAGTACAGGTGTGTGCTTACTATGGAACACTGGTCTCTCAGTACAGGTGTGCAGTTACTATGGAACACTGGTCTCTCAGTACAGGTGTGCAGTTACTATGGAACACTGGTTTCTCAGTACAGGTGTGTGCTTACTATGGAACACTGGTCTCTCAGTACAGGTGTGCAGTTACTATGGAACACTGGTTTCTCAGTACAGGTGTGCAGTTACTATGGAACACTGGTCTCTCAGTACAGGTGTGCAGTTACTGTGGAACACTGGTTCTCAGTGCAGGTGTGCAGTTACCATGGAACACTAGTTTCTCAGTACAGGTGTGCCGATACTATGGAACACTGGTCTCTCAGTACAGGTGTGCTTACTATGGAACACTGGTTTCTCAGTACAGGTGTGCAGTTACCGTGGAACACTGGTCTCTCAGTGCAGTTGTGCAGTTACTATGGAACACTGGTTTCTCTGTACAGGTGTGCAGTTGCTATGGAACACTGGTTTCTCTGTACAGGTGTGCAGTTGCTATGGGACACTGGTTTCTCAGTACAGGTGTGCAGTTGCTATGGGACACTGGTTTCTCAGTACAGGTGTGCAGTTGCTATGGAACACTGGTTTCTCAGTACAGGTGTGTGCTTACTATGGAACACTGGTCTCTCAGTACAGGTGTGCAGTTACTATGGAACACTGGTTTCTCAGTACAGGTGTGCAGTTACTATGGAACACTGGTCTCTCAGTACAGGTGTGCAGTTACTATGGAACACTGGTTTCTCAGTACAGGTGTGTGCTTACTATGGAACACTGGTCTCTCAGTACAGGTGTGCAGTTTCTATGGAACACTGGTTCTCAGTACAGGTGTGCAGTGGCTATGGGACACTGGTCTCTCAGTACAGGTGAGCAGTTTCTATGGAACACTGGTTCTCAGTACAGGTGTGCAGTTTCTATGTGACACTTGTTCTCAGTGCAGGTGTGCAGTTACTATGGAACACTGGTTCTCAGTACAGGTGTGTGCTTACTATGGAACACTGGTCTCTCAGTGCAGGTGTGCAGTTACTATGGAACACTGGTTTCTCAGTACAGGTGTGCAGTTACTATGGAACACTGGTTGTCAGTACAAGTGTGCAGTTACTATGGAACACTGGTTCTCAGTACAGGTGTGTGCTTACTATGGAACACTGGTCTCTCAGTACAGGTGTGCAGTTACTATGGAACACTGGTTTCTCAGTACAGGTGTGCAGTTACTATGGAACACTGGTTTCTCAGTACAGGTGTGTGCTTACTATGGAACAGTGGTCTCTCAGTACAGGTGTGCAGTTACTATGGAACACTGGTTTCTCAGTACAGGTGTGCAGTTACTATGGAACACTGGTTTCTCAGTACAGGTGTGCAGTTACTATGGAACACTGGTCTCTCAGTACAGGTGTGCAGTTACTATGGAACACTGGTTTCTCAGTACAGGTGTGCAGTTACTATGGAACACTGGTTCTCAGTACAGGTGTGCAGTTACTATGGAACACTGGTCTCTCAGTACAGGTGTGTGCTTACTATGGAACACTGGTCTCTCAGTACAGGTGTGCAGTTACTATGGAACACTGGTCTCTCAGTACAGGTGTGCAGTTACTATGGAACACTGGTCTCTCATTACAGGTGTGCAGTTACTATGGAACACTGGTTTCTCAGTACAGGTGTGCAGTTACTATGGAACACTGGTTTCTCAGTACAGGTGTGTGCTTACTATGGAACACTGGTCTCTCAGTACAGGTGTGCAGTTACTATGGAACACTGGTTTCTCAGTACAGGTGTGCATTTACTATGGAACACTGGTTTCTCAGTACAGGTGTGCAGTTACTATGGAACACTGGTCTCTCAGTACAGGTGTGCAGTTACTATGGAACACTGGTTTCTCAGTACAGGTGTGTGCTTACTATGGAACACTGGTCTCTCAGTACAGGTGTGCAGTTACTATGGAACACTGGTTTCTCAGTACAGGTGTGCAGTTACTATGGAACACTGGTTTCTCAGTACAGGTGTGCAGTTACTATGGAACACTGGTCTCTCAGTACAGGTGTGCAGTTACTATGGAACACTGGTTTCTCAGTACAGGTGTGTGCTTACTATGGAACACTGGTCTCTCAGTACAGGTGTGTGCTTACTATGGAACACTGGTCTCTCAGTACAAGTGTGCAGTTACTATGGAACACTGGTTTCTCAGTACAGGTGTGTGCTTACTATGGAACACTGGTCTCTCAGTACAGGTGTGTGCTTACTATGGAACACTGGTCTCTCAGTACAGGTGTGTGCTTACTATGGAACACTGGTCTCTCAGTACAAGTGTGCAGTTACTATGTGACACTTGTTCTCAGTGCAGGTGTGCAGTTACTATGTGACACTTGTTCTCAGTGCAGGTGTGCAGTTACTATGTGACACTTGTTCTCAGTACAGGTGCGCAGTTACTATGTGATACTTGTTCCCAGTACAGGTGTGCAGTTACTATGTGACACTTGTTCTCAGTACAGGTGTGCAGTTACTATGGAACACTGGTTCTCAGTACAGGTGTGTGTTTACTATGTGACACTTGTTCTCAGTACAGGTGTGCGGTTACTATGGAACACTGGTCTCTCAGTACAGGTGTGTGCTTACTATGGAACACTGGTCTCTCAGTACAAGTGTGCAGTTACTATGTGACACTTGTTCTCAGTGCAGGTGTGCAGTTACTATGTGACACTTGTTCTCAGTACAGGTGTGCAGTTACTATGTGACACTTGTTCTCAGTGCAGGTGTGCAGTTACTATGTGACACTTGTTCTCAGTACAGGTGTGCAGTTACTATGTGACACTTGTTCTCAGTGCAGGTGTGCAGTTACTGTGTGACACTTGTTCTCAGTACAGGTGCGCAGTTACTATGTGATACTTGTTCTCAGTACAGGTGAGTAGTTACTATGTGACACTTGTTCTCAGTACAGGTGTGCAGTTACTATGTGACACTTGTTCTCAGTACAGGTGTGCAGTTACTATGTGACACTTGTTCTCAGTACAGGTGAGTAGTTACTATGTGACACTTGTTCTCAGTACAGGTGTGCAGTTACTATGTGACACTTGTTCTCAGTACAGGTGAGTAGTTACTATGTGACACTTGTTCTCAGTACAGGTGTGCAGTTACTATGTGATACTTGTTCTCAGTACAGGTGAGTAGTTACTATGTGACACTTGTTCTCAGTACAGGTGTGCAGTTACTATGTGACACTTGTTCTCAGTACAGGTGTGCAGTTACTATGTGACACTTGTTCTCAGTACAGGTGTGCAGTTACTATGTGACACTTGTTCTCAGTACAGGTGAGTAGTTACTATGTGACACTTGTTCTCAGTACAGGTGTGCAGTTACTATGTGACACTTGTTCTCAGTACAGGTGTGCAGTTACTATGGAACACTGGTTCCCAGTACAGGTGTGTGTTTACTATGTGACACTTGTTCTCAGTACAGGTGTGGGGTTACTATGGAACACTGGTCTCTCTGTACCGGTGTGCAGTTACTATGTGATACTTGTTCTCAGTGCAGGTTTGCAGTTGCTGTGGAGAATCAGTTCTTCTGTTCAGACGTATAGTTGGTGTAGGACCCTGGTGTCTCCCTTCAGATTCTCCCACTCAGGTCCTTTTGTCTCCTGCTGAACATAATTAATGATATGCACATGTTTGCATTTTGAAAATTGCAGTGTTCCTTCCTGAGTTGTAGAGGAGTGTGTGCCTCTTTTCAGTCTCCCAGTATTCAGTATTCTCTGTCTGCTTACTACCAGGAGGTTCCACCTGAGTGACCTGAACAAGAGAGAATCTCTTGATTCTAATTGTGCTCCTATCCCCTCTGGGCAATCTGTATTGTTTCTATCGGTGAAGGTTTCCTCTTGTAGCTTTAGGGATGAAGGGTGTACTAGCCTGGCTACTGGCAGTTGGAGCAGAAAATGTTTAGCTTAGGTCCCACGAGATTGTGATGAACTTGGCCAGGGCAGGAAGGGACCATGACCCTTGGACCTGGTTATGAGCCCACACTCCTACCTTTGGACAGTCTGTATTGGTGAGTGCTCAGTTAAGCATGTTAGCAGCATGCAGCATCTTGTAATTGGGTAGGATCGCTAGTGATGTCTGAGACCTAGACATTCCTGAATCAACACACTGCAGGATCAGGAGAGCGTGGAGAAAAATGTTTGCTGGCGTCCGTCTTTGTGATTCTGTTCTCCTGGGCATTTTTCGTGTCCGTGACCAGGCTGGTCCTGAGGGAGGGTCTGCTGTAACCTTTGTGCTGTTCCTCCACAGTGACCTGCAGCCCTTGAACTTTGCCTGCATTAAAGAGCCGTACCCCACTTTACCAGACCCGCCTACCTCAACACCAGGATGCACTGTTACTGACAGCACCTTCAGCTCCTCTGCACCCCTCGTCCCAAGCATTACTTACGTCGAAACCCAACTTCACTCGGAAGAAAAAGAGGTAAGTGAGACCGGTCTTCATCATCCATCCGTGTTACTGCCGAAGGAGGTGCTGCCTTAGTGTGAGAGCTGCACCATTCAGGGTGAAAGGATAGAACTCTCCCAGTTCAAGCCCTCGCACTGACGCCTGGCTGGAGCTGGGGGTTAACTGAAATTTGGTGGATCGAAAGATTATTATGGAATGTGAAGAAAGATCGAGAAAAAGCTGTGAAATGCAGCCCTGAGCAAATTCCACCGTGTCATCAGATTATAGCTGATTAGTACCCCACCTCCTTTATCTGTATCCATGACATGGACTTCACGTTGTGGCTCGGTGGTTAGCACTGCTGCCTCATAGCACTTGGGTTCGATTCCAGCCTCGGGCGACTGTGTGGAGTTTGCACACTCTCCCCATGTCTGCGTGGGTTTCCTCCGGGTGCTTCGGTTTCCTCCCACAGTCCAAAGATATGCAGCTCAGGTGGATTGGCCGTGCTAAATTGCCCAGAGCGTTCAGGGATATGTAGGTTAGGCGCATTAGTCAGGGGTAAATGTAAAGAAATAGGATAGGGGAGTGGGTCTGGGTGGGTTACTCTTTGGAGGGTCAGTGTGGATTTGTTGGGCCGAAAGGCCTGTTTCCACACTGTAGGGATTCTATGATGTCTCTTGATGGATTTGGTCTTTTTAAAATTCTTTCATGAGATATGGCCATCGTTGGCTAGGGCAACATTGGCTGCCCATCCCTAACTGCCTTCGAATGAGCTCTCTTTGCCATTTCAGGGGGGCAGCTGAGAGTCAGCAATACTGCTGTGGGTCGCACACAAGCCAGACCCAGAAAGGATGGCAGTTTCCGTCCCTGAAGGACATGGGTCTTCCCAACATTGGATGACAGTTTCATGGCCACCATCACTCAGATTAGTTTCCAATTCCAATTATTAATTGAATTTGATCGACTTGAGACCATGTCCTGAGAACGTGAGCCGAGAGCAATGGATCGCTAATCCAGTGATGTTGCCACTGCACCACAGCATTCCCAGTTAAAGGAAAAGGAGACAGGATCAGGATGAATGTTTTGGATTTTTCTCAGGTTGGGAAGCTTAAATTCAACACCATCTGGTTTGACTGAAAGGCCTTCATCTAAGATTGAATGTCAGTTAATTGTGTGAGATGCGTACATTCACCTTGACGTGGCCTTTATATATATGCACTGTTCAGCCTGTAGGGGCTGGGACCCCAAGTTGGATCAGGTTTTGGGGTCACGAGCTCTCTTGTAGCAATCACCACCATGGAGGTCTGGTGGATCACTAGGCTCTGCTCTCTTCCAACAGGACCCACCCCCTCTCGGCCCCTCCCACCTCCTCATACACTCTCCATTCTCCCTGAGTGATGGCAACAATTTCCAAGCCTGTGAATGGGGTCACTGTGGTGCGGGGAAAGGTTTTGTAAGCTGTCTCCATGTGTGTGTGGATTCACCTACAGGGATCGATGCTGCCACTGGTGCATGTCCTGTGTCGTTTGTGACACAGCAGCTCGGCAGCTCAAGGGGACATACTGACCATCACCATTCCCAGGGACAGATTGGGACCCTCCAGTCATACAGCCCCCTGCCTGTAGTAGCTGCAGGGAGAGAGAGAGACACTGCATGTGTTTGTGTATGTGTGTGCACGCACCTGTGCGAGAGAGCGACCCCCAGCCAGCATCATCTGCTTTAGCTGCCTGTAACTCCAGGATGTTGGGCTCCACATTATTGAACCAGAGTTTGAGAATTGGTGTTGTGACAAGTCAACTAGGGGGTGAACACCTTGACCCAGGAGGGCGTCCTATCCCTCCGATGAGGAGGTAGTTCAGATTAGGTCAGTGGCAGGTAAGTGAGAGGTGGGTTGGCTGATGTAGGTCTGGATTAGGTTAGAAGGTGCTACACAAGAGTGGGGCAAGGCGCAATATATTCACAGAAATCAGTTAGCAGGCAGCGATCAGAAGCAAGAACTGGTGCTTGAACCTGAGCCATTTGTAATCTGTATCAGTGTCTCAGGTGAGGAGATTGATGTAACATTGTTAGATCTGGTGATATACAGTCAGGTGGGAAAAGAAGCCGTCAGGAGAATACAAAGGGATATTTCCTGGTTATTAGTCAAAGTAACAGAAAGTCTCTGATGTGGAGACATGGGGAGTGACCCACCTTGCTCAGCAGCATGGGAAACGAGGGGACTGTGAAGATACCTGTCGAAAGTTAATGCTGACAGGGTTTTGGGTGGATTTCACATCAGTCATAAAGATTGATGCAGCAAGGCAGTGGCAAAGGTAAATGAGATGTGGTCTGTGCAGCATGAAGATTGGGGCACGTGAGAACAAGGGGCTTGCTGCCGTTCCAAAGGGCTGTGGTGAGAGTGCTGTGTCTGAGTCCTGGTGCCCATGGTGTTCAGGGATGTGAAGGTTAGGGTGAATTGGCCATGCTAAATTACCCCATAGTATTCAGGGATGTGTAGGTTAGGGTGAATTGGCCATGCTAAATTACCCCATAGTGTTCAGGGATGTGTAGGTTAGGGTGAATTGGCCATGCTAAATTACCCCATAGTGTTCAGGGATGTGTAGGTTAGGGTGAATTGGCCATGCTAAATTACCCCATAGTGTTCAGGGATGCGTAGGTTAGGGTGAATTGGCCATGCTAAATTACCCATAGTGTTCAGGGATGTGTAGGTTAGGGTGAATTGGCCATGCTAAATTACCCCATAGTGTTCAGGGATGTGTAGGTTAGAGTGAATTGGCCATGCTAAATTGCTCCATAGTGTTCAGGGATGCGTAGGTTAGGGTGAATTGGACATGCTAAATTACCCATAGTGTTCAGGGATGTGTAGGTTAGGGTGAATTGGCCATGCTAACTTACCCATAGTGTTCAGGGATGCGTAGGTTAGGGTGAATTGGACATGCTAAATTACCCATAGTGTTCAGGGATGTGCAAGTTAGAGTGAATCGGCCATGCTAAATTGCCCATAGTGTTCAGGGATGTGTAGGTTAGGGTGAATTGGCCATGCTAAATTACCCATAGTGTTCAGGGATGTGTAGGTTAGGGTGAATTGGCCATGCTAAATTACCCATAGTGTTCAGGGATGGGCAGGTTAGAGTGAATCGGCCATGCTAAATTGCCCATAGTGTTCAGGGATGTGTAGGTTAGGGTGAATTGGCCATGCTAAATTGCCCATAGTGTTCAGGGATGTGTAGGTTAGGGTGAATTGGCCATGCTAAATTACCCACAGTGTTCAGGGATGTGTAGGTTAGGGTGAATTGGCCATGCTAAATTACCCATAGTGTTCAGGGATGTGCAGGTTAGAGTGAATTGGCCATGCTAAATTACCCATAGTGTTCAGGGATGTGTAGGTTAAGGTGAATTAACCATGGGAAGGTGCAGGGTTACAGAGATGGGGTCGGAGGATGGGTCTGATTGGGTTTCTGTTCGGTGGGTCAGTGTGAGCTCAATGGGCCGAATGACTTCTTTCTGCACCGTAGAGATTCTCTGATACCTTGTGACAGTTGTGCCAGAAGCAAGGGTCGTGACCTTAAAGTTGCGTGCATTGACAACATTCACACGCGAACTGTAACAGAAATCTCAATGTCACTCCATTATCCCCATAAAAAGTTGCTGAGGCTGGGAGTCAGTTGGAAATTTTAAAATTGAGCTGGTTATAGTTGGCTTTGTGGACCAAGGTGTGTAGATGATGTTAAAGATGGATAGCTATGATCTAATTGAATGGTGGAACTAACTCAGTAGAAGTGGCCTCCTCCTGTCCTCACATTGATCTTGGTCGTAACCAACTTTGTGTCCTCTTCAGGAACGCGTACCTTACGACAAGTCTGTCAGCAAATCGAAGGGATCTCTGAGGAAGGTCTCCCAGATCCGAATCCGGAAAGGTGTTCCCAAACAAGACACTAATCTTACCCCCATGGGGCTGCCCAAACCCAAGAGGTTAGTGCGATTTATACCAGTGCACCTTATTTTGCTGGCTAATTCACTCATTTCCTGTGATGATTAATTGAGATCTTCCTGTTTGTAGATTGAAAAAGAAGGAATTCAGCTTGGAGGAGATTTACACTAACCAGAATTATAAGTCGCCGTCTGCACACAGGTAGGTGACAGAATTGGATGTTGATGTGCAGAGAGCACGGTCTGGGTTAAAGAAGCTGCTGCGATCCAGTCACTCTGTTTTGGAGCCCTGCATGGTCTGACTGCGATTTTCTGAGCCTGGACTCGGTGTGGCCAAGTCAGCCCAAGGCTGTACCTTGGCTGGTGACTGGAGCTACAGAAGGCTCCTACCAGGGCCCTCTTCTGGGATTGTATTGGGCAAATGGGGATGGAGATCAATCGCAGATCCATCCAGTTATCAATCTTTTGTCATTAACTCTGAATCCATTGCTGTTCCTCAACCAAATGTAAACCTCTTAATATTCCTGGTGTTCTGCTCAATCTCACAAATGAACAACCCCACACCATAACCATCAGAAAGATCAGCCTTCCACCTTCCCCCTTACAGCCCCAGATCCCTCAAACCATTAACCGTGATCAAGTCCCCTCAAGGCTGTTATTCTTATGCAGCTGTTCCTGCTGGCCTGAACTCCAGTTTAACCAATCTCTCTTGCACCAAGCCCCACTCACTCAGTAACCCTATTCCCAGACACTACATTGATGTCTGAATTTGTTCTGTGCATCAAAATTGAAGTACACACCAAAACAACTCCAGATGCTGTAAATCAGGAACTAAAACAGGAATTGCTGGAAAAGCTCAGCAGGTCAGAGTTAACGTTTCAGATCCGGTGACCCTTGCTCAGAGTTAAAAATTAAAGTCCTTGTTTCAGATCCCTCCCTAGCCCTGTCTCAGCCTACCTCCAGAACTGCCCCCAGTCTCGGGTGTGCTCCTGTGCTTTGAACCATTCAACGTGCACCCACAGAAATTGCCACGCCTACTTTAGAACTTTTCCAAAAGCTGTGATTTTGTTTTTGACAAGTCCTCAGTCGCCTGTCTGAGATTCCCAACAATGACTCCCCATCGTTCCCCAGTGTTGGGAATGGTACAGGGGTTCAGGCACAGTACAGCTTGCTCAAGTCGCCTGAAAGAACTTTCCCAAACCACTGGGGAGGCCACATGATTAGACTGACTTACTCAGCTGTCACCTCGAGAGATTCCACTGCACTAACGGCTAAGGCTCAATTCCCTGAAGTTGGCGGCACGGTGGCTCAGTGGTAAGCACTGCTGCCTCACAGCGACAGGGACCTGGGTTCGATTCCAGCTGCAGGCAACTGTTTGTGTGGAGTTGGCACACACTCCCCGCGTCTGCGTGGGTTTCCTCCAGGTGCTCCGATTTCCTCCATCCAATGTGTGCAGGTCAGGTGGATTGGCCGTGCTAAATCGCCCAGGCCAGCCATGGGCAATGCAGGGTGAGAGGGTTAGGGTAGACGGGGTAGGATGCTCTTCAGTGCAGCCTCAGTGGTCCAGTTAACCCCTCGCTGCACTGTAGGGCTTCTATGACTGCAACGTGTTGTGCACACTCGTAACTTAACTTGTGCGTCGAACTGGTTCTCCCGGTGCTGAATGTTCCTTTCCCTCCCCCTCGACAGCAAGTATCTGGAGACTATTTTTGAAGAGCCTGTTTTGAAGAAGGGCTCCTTCGTCTGCACCAGTCTCCAGAAACGCAAGCGCCTCTTAGAATTCCAGGACTACACCCTCCCACGCAAGAGGCGGGCGCACGCCGGAGTGAAGATTCTGAGCCGGACACGGGGCAGAAAGGCCGCCACCACACGTGACGGGGAGATTGATTCACTACTTGTTCAAAAACTGACCGACCTGGAGGCCTACCTGGACGAGGAGGACTAAAGCCACCGTGAAACGTAGCCATCTGTTCTCGAGTTGCGTTTGCCCCCACAGTGTCCAGGTCTGTTTACACGGCATACCGGGAGGTCAGCAGGTTACACTCTGCGTACTGCCTTGTTTTCTGGTCACTGGGGAAGAGAATAGTGCCAGGCTTGAAAGCCACTGCATGTGAAAATAAAATGGGGGAGGGGGGGGGTGGGTTGTGGAGGAGGTTCAGGTGAGGTGGGGTTGTGCGGGTCTTTTAAACGGTAACTCCCGCTGCGGGTGAGTGGCGCTGCAAAACAGGGTCATTCGTTGCACGGAGAGTGCGATGCAGGGCTGAACCGAAGTGGGAAAGGACACCTCTTTTGCTTTCTCACTCGCTTGCCGCCTCCCAAGCGAACAAAGCTGTTGCTGCTCCGACTTTGCACACAGTTTGAATTTACTGTCACAATGGGGAAAAGAGAGGCTCCAACATAGTGCAGAGAGCGTCTCTTAAAGTGTTTACAAAGATTGCAGATCCTGCAGTGAATCTTCAGAGGGCTGGGCTGGATTCACTGCTCAGTGGAGCACTCCATTCTTGAGTGTTTTCTGGTTGGGATCAGTTTGGGTGGTTGCTGTGTTTGCTTATATATAATATAGTGTACATATATTATATATGAATATATCTCGAAGCAACTTGAGCCTAAAGTGCTAAAAGTAAATATTCCAAAGTAAATATTGAAACACAAATGATTTTTCTGTCTGTCTATGTGTTGCCTAATAAATGAGTGAGTACAGGTTCCACTGACTCATTGGGAAGGGGGGCAAACACCCTGCTTCCTCTTCCAGTGAATAAGGTGTAAGCCTTCACTTAGCTTGGTTGTTACCAGAGGAGGTACCTGTACACACCTTTTGGTCCAAGTTGATTGTGGTTTTTATTTTAAAAAATAAGTTTTTACACTGGGTGAGTGTTTTAATTTGTTGCGGTCATGTATTTGTGATTACTGCGGATTTCGCAAGTTGCTGCTGGGTTTTAGCAATGGTTTTCATATTCGGACGCTGGATCATATTGGCAGTAATTGACATTTTTGTTTGCTCCGTTGCAGTAACCAGGTTAGGGAAAAAAGACCTTTCTGAATTAGTTGATGGGTGCATCTCCTCTGTAGGTTGGAACAGTGCAGGGTGCTCCAGGAGCAGGATGGTAGAAATACCGCACCTCATCTCTCACAGGGTGCAGAGATCACCTCATGAGGGATTTTAAGATTTATCTTCAGTCCCTGTTACAGCTCTCATAGCAGCTTTCTCACCTCTGAGCTGCCGGGTTGTTGGCTGAAGGTGCTCCCATGAGCCCGGAGCACCTCATCCAGTCTGACACCTCTGATAGAATCACTCGCTGCTGACGATGCTGTGTTACCGATGAGCTGCTAAACTGAGCAGCCCTTTTCCCTCTGGTGTGGATCTAGGAGACTCCACTGATGTGAAGAATAGCTGGGAGCTCTCACACTGGCCGATATTGATCCCTCCACCCTTGGTTTGCCTTGCTGCTGTGTTTCTGTGTTCAGTAACATTAATATTATATAACTATAAACGTTGACAATGCTTAAAAATGCTGGCAAGCTCTGTGGGACATTCTCTGAAAGTGTGAAAGGTACTAAAATAAATGCAACCCCTTTCCTTCCACAGCTCCCCTGAATCAGCACAGGGAACTTCAGCAGAGTGCAGCTGTAAACTCTGCTCTGCACAAATGGTTTCAGTTGATGTAAAAGTTAGTGAGATCAGACTGATGTCAGGGAATTTGTGTAGATGTACATGGAAACTATGAGCAGGGAGCTGGAGTAGGCCACTCGGCCCCTCCAGCCTGTTCTCCATTCAGTAAGATACTGGCCGACCTGTAACCTCGAATCCACACTCCCATCTCCTGCTGATAACCCCTTGTCCCTGGGTTTAACATGAATCTATCCCCCCTGACCTTAGAAATATTCGAGGAATCTGTACCCAACACCTTTTCAGGGAGACAGTTCTAAAGACGCACAGCATCCAGAGAAAAAGGTTCCTCATCACAGTCCCGAATCTTAACCAGTGACCCTGGTTTTTGGATTCTCCCAGACGGGGACACATCCTCTCCATTTCCAGTCTGTCAAGATCTTTCATCATCTTCTATGTTTCCATCAAGTTATCTCTTAGAATTCTACAGTACGGGAGGAGGCCTTTCTGCCCATTGTGTCTATATTGGATCCTGAAAGACCTCAGCTAGTCCCATTGTGCAGCTTATTGCTGTAGCCCGTTGCTGTTCTCAACTCGAATGAGTAGAAGCCCACTCAGTCCTAGGTTCTGTGAACCGCCCACCCCATCCCATTCCACGTATTACCCTGATAAACATTCTCCGAATTCCATCCAACGTGTTTACAACTTTCCTTCAATAAGAGGACCAATACTGTCCACAGTACTTCACATCCAGCTTCCCCAGTGCCCTGTATGACTGAAACAAAATATCATTTTTTTATTCACTTCTACTAACATTAAATAATACAGTTCTATTAGACAGGGTCATAGTGTTCCTTAATTGCTTGCTGTAGCTGCATATTAACTTTTCGCAGTTCATGCACCTAGGTCCCTCTGCATGTCAAAACTCTGCAACCTTTCGTGGTGATAAGATGCTATTTTTAATTTTTCCTGACAAAATGCACAATTTTCCCGTATTATATTCTACTCCCATTTGCCACATCTTTACCCACTCACTTATCCTGTTTGTAGTTCTTTGTAGCTTCTTTGCATTCTCTCCACAAATTTGATAGCCGTACTTTCCGTCCCCTTCTCCAAGTTGTTTATATAAACTGTAAACAGTTGAGGTCCCAGCACGGTCCCTGTGGGGATTACGTCTCGTTAACCTGAACAAGACCCTCAGCTCCAAGCCAGCCAATCTTCTACCCATGCCAATGCCATGCTACACGCCACTCCAAACTTTTATTGTTGGCAATGACCTCTGATGTGACCCCTTGTCAAGTGGTTCATGTGTTGAATAGATTTCCAGAAAGGAGCAACCAAAAGATCTCACTCCAGGAAGGTTTTAACAGCTGGGACTTTGGGGTTCATTTGGAATGGGCTCGAATCGGCCAATCTGCCTTTCCTCAGCTTTGACTCTTGGTGTAGGAGCTCAAGGGCACAAGGCCATGGTCTGTTTATAAAGGCTATTTTGTGAAGTTCTATTTAGGGTGGCACAGTGGACTCAGTGGTTAGCACTGCTGCCTCACAGCACCAGGGACCCAGGTTCGATTCCCACCTCGGCTGACTGTGTGAAGTTTGCACATTTTCCCCGTGTCTGCGTAGGTTTCCTCCAGGTGCTCCAGTCCAAAGGTTGTTAAAACGGAGTTCAGGCCAGCACACTGTAGGGATTCTATGATTCTACTCTATTTCCATAGCCACTCCCATATTCGGGGACAGTGCACAGCATAAAGAACTTGCAATTATGTAGCACCATTCACAGTCTTGATGTCCCGTAGGGTTCTTTTTCCAGTTGCAGTCGCTGTGGTGGGAAGCAGGGCAGCCAATTTGTCCACAGCAAGCTCCCACAATCTGCAAGTTGTCGGCTTCAGTGATGCTGGTCGGCTCAATGTTGCCAGGGCGTCTTGAGAGCTCTCCTGCTTTTCTCTTCTTAAAATGGAATCCTTTACATGCACCAGAGAAGGCAGACAAGGTCCTGGTTCATTGCCGCAACAAACCAGCTCCACACAGCAAGTACCTTCTGGGAGTGTTGGTGCCTGACTGGGGAGTATCCAACTGGGATTATGCGCTCAAGTCTGCAAAGAGTGGTTGCAAAGATTCTGCTCCAGTCTGTGGTTGACGGACAGGAATTTTTAACCATGAACTGCTTTTACCTTTTTGTACCCCTTCCCTGACTTTTTTTTTTAAAAAAAGAGTCCAGTGCTCAAACTGGTGTTTCTCCTCCCTCTGTCGCTGGTAGTTATAAGACCCAATTGGACCAGCCTTCCTTGGGAAGGAGTGAGTGTTATTCGTGGGTGCTGATGCAGTTCAAATAGAATTGGAAGGAATCTGTGCAGAACCTCCCAAATTGTTCCAGATGCTGGAGACCACAGCAGGTCAGGCAGCATCTGTGGAGAGAGAGTAAGCTAACATTTTGAGTCTAGATGACCCTTCGTCAGAGGCTGTAGTTGTTGGGACATGGCAGAGACAACATTGGAAACCTTCTCAGGTGTTGGTACCTTCTTGTCTAATTTGGCATTTGATTTCTCCTCCTCCAGCTTGTTGCTATGTGGGCTGGTGTCTGGTCTGTTCAGCGCAGACAAAGGTGAGGTATCAGCTAAACAGAGCTTTCTTTCCCCCGGGCTGTCCTTTTTAATCACCTGTGAGAGTTTGAGCTGGATAATGGGTAGATGAGGAGAACGGGAGCACATTTATTTGATGCATCTTTTCTTTATTTGATGTTTCTGCTTACACATCCAATCCAAACAATCCCTATCTCGTAGTCCACAGAATTGAGGCCTGGTTTTATGTTATCAAATGGACTGATAACAGTAGTTTTACCATGCGACAACACTTTATTTTAGAGAAAACTCAACAGCTCCTGCAAGCAGGAATGAGCCACTGACAAAACCTCAAACTTTTATTAAATCTGTAGTTACTTGAATGTTTTTGTTCGCGCGTGTGTGTGTGTGTGTGTATATTGTGTGCACTCTTTTTAAAAAAAAAATTTCTTGGAATTTTGTTTTGGAAAAGTACAATGTGAATTTGATCTCCATTTCAAATAAGTTTCAATTGGCAAACTTCTTTGCTTAATGTATAGGGAATATGGGTGCAAGCTACTATTTTGTTTTGCCTGTATTCTTGAAAGATTACTCCTCTCTTTTCAGTGTCTCTTGTATCTCAGAATGAATTGTGGTATAATCAATACAATAGCCAAAAGTACCAGGTTTTGGAATAACTCTTCTGCCTAATCACCAGATTTTTTTTGAAAGAAATTAAAAGCTGAAATCTCTGTGGAATCGTACTGTGTATTGTTCACACCTTGCTGTATGGTTTATTGAGAACACCTCTGCACTTGGGCCTTTTTGTAGTGAGGTGCAGTCCCGTGGGTGTTGTATAATTGCCAGGAGTGTTCCCCAGAGATGGTCTCTGCACTACCTCATCCAGGCAATCGGTGATAGCCGGTTATTTAACTGGAGCAGGAGGCTGATTTGAAGCCCGTCCTGCCAAACGCCAGCTCACTTTGTTCTCTCATACTTTTGAATCCCAGTCCACGGAAACATTGGGGGGGGGGATGTAAAATCTCCAATGCAACCTGGAGTGAAAATCAGCTAATTTGGCATAGGCCGGGCTCAAGTCTGTGATATCGGAGGTGACACAGTTACTCAGTAAAGTCATTGGGGAACCTTTGCTCCCACAAGCCCCTGTGTAACCTGCTCCAGAGAGTGAGAGACTGGATATTACCTTCCATCTCTTTCGACTGCCTTTATAATGCTATTAATGGAGGTTCCAAACTTCAGTTTGACACCAGGAAACTTATATCTCGAGGATAGTGAGAGTTACTGGGTTGGAATGGTCTCGTCGATCATAATGTTGTCTTGCACTTGACCAGCTTCTAATCCATTATACTGCTTTATTGTAAATGTCATTAACTGGTACCTTTTGAGTACCTGTGATTCACGTGCCCTTTTATGTAGACATTATAATAATCGTGTTCTGTTTGAGAGTTGTCTCTGTATATTTTCGATGATACTAATAAAATCTTTTTTTAAAATTGGTTGCCTCCTTGATGTGTAACAGTTTCTTTATCAACGTGTTGGACTGAGTGAGTTAACTTCTGGAAGAGGGGCATTGAAACCATTTCGCAGGTCACAATACAAGACTGAAGACAAGAACTCCCACCAATTACCGGTCTTGGAAAGCTTCTCCTCATTGCCCAGTTTAATGCAGTGAGCTACATTCTTTTCTCTGAAGTGTAGGCTGGAATGCATTGCGTAACCAGCTTTGCACTGGGATCCCGTGACTTCTCTGCACCATCACCTCTCTGCTCAGTGAATTCTACATTTTGAGCAGATTATGTCATGAGGGGAAAATTGGACTGCAAGAAGCTCTGTACTGATGATGCAGCCAGGGAGAGAGAGGAATTCCCAACAGCTAGATTATCCAATATTCAGAAACTTGATACTGCTAATGTAGAGGAGCAAAAATTGAAGGGAATGGAAACTAATAATTGAAATGAAATGGTAGAAGTTGAATCATTGAAAATTTGTCAGGCAGTGGTGGATAAGATTCTTGGCAAGCAACGGGGTGAACTGTTATCAGGGATAGTTGGGAATCTGGATTTGAGGTTACAATCAGGTCAGCCATGATCTTATTAAATGGCAGAGCCAAAATGAGCAGCCAAAACCCACAGATGTGCAAGTTAAGGTGAATCGGCCATGCTAAATTAACCATAGTGTTCAGGGATGTGTAGGTTAGGGTGAATTGGCCATGCTAAATTACCCATAGTGTTCAGGGTTGTGTAGGTTAGGGTGAATTGGCCATGCTAAATTACCCCATAGTGTTCAGGGATATGTAGGTTAGGGTGAATTGGCCATGCTAAATTACCCATAGTGCCCAGGGATGTGCAGGTTAGGGTGAATTGGCCATGCTAAATTACCCATAGTGTTCAGGGATGTGTAGGTTAGGGTGAATTGGCCATGCTAAATTACCCATAGTGTTCAGGGATGTGTAGGTTAGGGTGAATTGGCCATGCTAAATTACCCCATAGTGTTCAGGGATATGTAGGTTAGGGTGAATTGGCCATGCTAAATTACCCATAGTGCCCAGGGATGTGCAGGTTAGGGTGAATTGGCCATGCTAAATTACCCATAGTGTTCAGGGATGTGTAGGTTAGGGTGAATTGGCCATGCTAAATTACCCATAGTGTTCAGGGATGTGTAGGTTAGGGTGAATTGGCCATGCTAAATTACCCATAGTGTTCAGGGATGTGTAGGTTAGGGTGAATTGGCCATGCTAAATTACCCCATAGTGTTCAGGGATGTGTAGGTTAGGGTGAATTGGCCATGCTAAATTACCCCCATAGTGTTCAGGGATGTGTAGGTTAGGGTGAATTGGCCATGCTAAATTACCCATAGTGCCCAGGGATGTGCAGGTTAGGGTGAATTGGCCATGCTAAATTACCCATAGTGCCCAGGGATGTGCAGGTTAGGGTGAATTGGCCATGCTAAATTACCCCAGAGTGTTCAGGGATGTGTAGGTTAGGGTGAATTGGCCATGCTAAATTACCCATAGTGTTCAGGGATGTGCAGGTTAGGTGCATTAGTCAGGGGTAAATGTAGGATAGTCGGGTAGAGGAATGGGTCTGAGTAGGTTACTCTTCAGAGGGACAATGACACCCTGTTGGGCTGAAAGGCCTGTTTCCACACCGTAGGGGCTATGATTCTATGAAATTGCCTGTGCCTTGGTCGTGTCACTGCAAGCATTGGTGATTTATGGGAACGTGTACCCTTGGATTAACTTAATTATGTAGCCACCTTTGATGTGGTAAGACGCCCCAAGATATGTTGAGACAAGGGCTGGTGCAGAGCAAAAGGAGGTGTTAGATACTTGGTCAAGGGGTGGCTATGTAAACAGCATCTTCAGCAAGGTGTGGATGAATCAGTTTGGGGAAACCGCATCCCCCAACATCTGGGGCATATTAACGACACAGCCATAAAACAAAGGAGTGAGATAGACCAAGAAGGCCTGAATTGGTGGAGAGCTGGAAGGTTAGAGGGCTATAAATAGTGAAGCCACCTAGGAATTTGAACACATTACTTGTGCTTGCAGTATCCTAACCTTGATCAATATCATCGTCGTTAAATTCTCATGTGACTTATTGAAATTAGCAATTCTATCACCGTGAATATTTTCGACCCTTTCTAAAAACTTAAAATAGGCTTTGGGATTGTGTGTTAACCGATTATTAACATAAACCAGGAAGAAGAGCAAATGGCTGCATTTCAGAACATTTCCCATTCATAGATAACTCTGCATACATAATTTCCCAATACTGGTCAACACAGAAAGAGAGGGAACTATTAAAAATGCTGACTCATCCATCATACATTGGTGACTTGCTAAAAATACGGGCTAAACTAAAGTGACATTCACAATTTGAATAGGAGGCTTGTCGATTTGAGGTGGTGGAGGAGCAGGAACTAATACAGAACCACTACAATGACTACAGGCATGAGAAGTTTTGGAATATGAGAGCAGCCCTCTTGACTTGCTCCATGTGTTCACCTTGTAAGTATAACACTGAAATACTCTTGCCCCCTGACAGAATCTCACTTTTGACGTTTTCAGAGTCGGCAGGTTTCTGTGGGAGAAAGGTATTCCTTACCCAGTGTGTTCATAGAGATGTACAGCACGGAAACAGACCCTTCAGCCCAACCTGTCCATGCCAACCAGATATCCCAACCCAATCTAGACCCACCTGCCAGCACCCGGCCCATATCCCTCCAAACCCTTCCTATTCATATACCCATCCAAATGCCTTTTAAATGTTGCAATTGTACCAGCCTCCACCACATCCTCTGGCAGCTCATTCCATACACGTGCCACCCTCTGTGTGAAAAAGTTGATCCTTAGGTCTCTTTTTTATCTTTCCCCTCTCACCCTAAACCTATGCCCTTTAGTTCTGGACTCCCCCTCCCCAGGGAAAGGACTTTGTCTATTTACCCTATCCATGCCCCTCATGATTTTATAAACCTCTATAAGGTCACCCCTCAGCCTCCGATGCTCCAGGGAAAACAGCCCCAGCCTGTTCAGCCTCTCCCTGTAGCTCAAACCATCCAACCCTGGCAACATCCTTGCAAATCTTTTCTGAACCCTTTCAAGTTTCATAACATCTTTCCGATAGGAAAGAGACCAGAATTGCACGCAATATTCAACAGTGGCCTAACCAATGACCTGTACAGCCGCAACATGACCTCCCAACTCCTGTACTCAATACTCTGACCAATAAAGGAAAGCATACCAAATGCCTTCTTCACTATCCTATCTACCTGCGACTCCACTTTCAAGGAGCTATGAACCTGCACTCCAAGGTCTCTGTTCAGCAACACTCCCTTGGACCTTACCATTAAGTGTATAAGTCCTGCTAAGATTTGCTTTCCCAAAATGTAGCACCTCGCATTTATCTGAATTAAACTCCATCTGCCACTTCTCAGCCCATTGGCCCATCTGATCAAGATCCTGTTGTAATCTGAGGTAACCTTCTTCGCTGTCCACTACGCCTCCAATTTTGGTGTCATCTGCAAACTTACTAATTGTACCTTTTATGCTCACGTCCAAATCGTTTATGTCAATGATAAAAAATAAGAGGACCCAGCACCGATCCTTGTGGCACTCCACTGGTCACAGGCCTCCAGCCTGAAAAACAACCCTCCACCACCACCCTCTGTCTTCTACCTTTGAGCCAGTTCTGTATCCAAATGGCTACTTCTTCCTGTATTCCATTCTCCCATGGGGAACCTTGTTGAACGCCTTACTGAAGTCCATAGAGATCACATCTACTGCTCTGCCCTCATCAATCCTGTTTGTTGTTACTTCAAAAAACTCAATCAAGTTTGTGAGACATGATTTCCCATGCACAAAACCATGTTGACTATCCCTAATCAGTCTTTGCCTTTCCAAATACATGTACATCCTGTCCCTCAGGATTCCCTCCAACAACTTGCCCACCACCGAGGTCAGGCTCACCGGTCTATAGTTCCCTGGCTTGTCCTTACCACCCTTCTTAAACAGTGGCACCACGTTAGCCAACCTCCAGTCTTCCGGCACCTCACCTGTGACTATCAATGATACAAATATCTCAGCAAGAGGCCCAGCAATCACTTCTCTAGCTTCCCACAGAGTTCTCGGGTACACCTGATCAGGTCCTGGGGATTTATCCATCTTTATGCATTTCAAGGCATCCAGCACTTCCTCCTCTGTAATCTGGACATTTTTCAAGGTGTCACCATCTATTTCCCTACATTCTATATCTTACATGTCCTTTTTCACAGTAAATACTGATGCAAAATACTCGTTTGGTATCTCCATTTTCTGCGATGCCACACGAAGGCCGCCTTGCTGATCTTTGAGGGGCCCTATTCTCTCCCTAGTTACCCTTTTGTCAGTCAATATTCCCTGCCATCTCCCCTGAATGATTTGCCGTTATGTTGTGCTTCCTCGGAGTTCACCTTTCGAGAGTGGAAGACTGGAAACTGGCCGTAGCACCGTTGACAAAGTTGAAAGCCTTAGACAATTGCCTTTCCCGTGCAAACGTTTAACCTTGAAGCGAATTTCTAAATGTTTCCCTGCCTGGTGACAGCAAACGTTTTTTGAAACATTTACTTTCTTTCTCATCTGGAGAGTAAGAAATACAAAGAAGCAAGTTTGAAGCAGGTAGGGTCTTTGTTCTTACTGGGTTGTTGTATTTGAGTGTATGCTGTGCGAAGTAATACGAAGGTAACTTACTGTTGTTGAACAATGGTATACAACTGCATGAGACTGACTGTCGTTGAGTTATAATTAAGATATTGCTTAAATTACTTTTTTTATTCATTTGGGATTCTGATTGTTGGCCAGAATTTATGATCCATCACTAATCACATGCTGACAAAGCACTGGTGATTCACCTAAAACTGCCAGCTTACCTCAGCCACTTCAGAGGGCAGTTGAGTTGACCAGATTGTTGTGATTCTGGAGTCACATGTTGACCCAACCCCCTCAAGGGCAGTTATGGATGGACAACAAATGCTGACCGAGCGAGCGATGCTCACTTTCTCGAAAAGACGTTTCAAAAAGAGACGAAGGTGGCAGTTTTTCTCCCCCTGCAGGATACGAGTGAACTGAATTGGTTCCATTATTGAGAATGGATTTTAACTCCAGATGCATAAATTATTTGTCACCATAAGCGCTTTAAGAGGTGTATTTTGTCCTGGGTTCATTCTGTGAAGAGAGGTTGAGACAGAGGCTCAAAGCCAAAGTACAGAGGAGCCTCGATTATCCGAAGGACAGGGGCGGGGCGTATTTCATTCAGTTAATCAAATTCCGGATAATTGAATGCCGGATAAGATTGTTTAGCCAAGCAGCGGGACCTTGCAATCTTGCCGTATAATCTGGTGTTCGGATACTTGAATGCCAGACAATCAGGTTCCTCTGTATAAGTAGCTTGTGAGGCCTTGGGTTCTTTTTAAAGGTTGAAACAATAGAAGCAGCCTGAATGGGTGGAGTCAAGTTCCCACAAAATCAGGGTTTTGGTTTACCTTTCAGCAGTAGCTGGTGTCTGGATGTGGAAGCTCTTATTCCTCTCTCTGTTACAGCTAAAAGCTTGGGTTCTCTTCCTGCTGCTAGAATTGCAGGTGAGACAATGTATTTTACTGAATTTGCCTTTGCTAAGGGTGTGTTTATGAGATGTTACTATATTGAAACAGTTAATTAGTAGTTTATTATTTTAAGTATTTTGTAGGAGTTACAGTTAAGCCAGTTCTTTTTTTTAAAACTTTGTCTGTATTGTAAGTACAGTGGATGGATAAGGCGTGTTTTGCTTATAGCCTAATAGTTTGACCAATCTAACTGCATCTTAAATGCAACATCTGGCACTTGCCTTCAAAATAGTTAAGATTCAGGCTATTCTCTTGACATGTTTTGAGGAGGTTTGATCCAGTCCATAACACCTGTATTTATATCTCCCTAGTGAGATGTAACTTGTGTCTCTGAAGCGTAGTCACAGGTTTTAGACGACAACTCCAGTGACAGAACCAGGATGCAACTTCTCTCTTAATTTCTCTGAAACACATTGATTTTTGAAGAGCAAATGTTATCTGAAAACTTCTCAGAAACGTTCTCCATGCTGTCACCTTTAATGCTGTGCATCCAACTGATTGTGCTTATGTTTTTCTTGGTGCCAGTCTTAAGTGTTGTTTATTTCCCATCTCACACAAAGAAATCCTTGGATTTATGTGGCACCTCATCAAGTCTCCCAGCACTGCACGCTAGTTACTTTGGAAATACAGGCACCTTTTTGAGTACGGACAACATTCAGTCTGCACAGGAGATTCTATAAACAGCACTCAGTGAGCGCACGGTTACTGTCACCCTTTTGAAACATACGCTGACAGGATTCCAATCAAATGGTGCTTTCAGGTTTTTTAACATGTACATGAGCAACATCTTATCCTGAGGTGGAGATGCCAGTGTTGGACTAACACCTCTCCATCCCAACTCCCTCTCCATCCCGACATGCCCCACCCGATCCCCCCCTCCATTGCGATACCCCTCCATCCCAATCCCCCGCTCCATCCCGATCCCCCTCTCCATCCCGATCACCCTCCAACCCGATTCCCCCCTCCATCTCAATCCCCTCTCCATCCCGATCCCCCTCTCCATCCCGATCCCCCTCTCCATCCTGATCCCATCTCCATCCCGATCCCAGTCCAACCGGATGCCCCTCTCCATCCCGATCCCGATCCCCCTCTCCATCCCGATCCTGATCCCCCTCTCCATCCCGATCCCTCTCCATCCCGATCTTCCTCACCATCCCGATCCTCCTCTCCATCCCGATCCCATCTCCATCCCGATCCCAGTCCAACCGGATGCCCCTCTCCATCCCGATCCCGATCCCCCTCTCCATCCCGATCCTGATCCCCCTCTCCATCCCGATCCCTCTCCATCCCGATCCCCCTCTCCATCCCGATCCCCCTCTCCATCCCGATCCCATCTCCATCCCGATCCCAGTCCAACCGGATGCCCCTCTCCATCCCGATCCCGATCCCCCTCTCCATCCCGATCCTGATCCCCCTCTCCATCCCGATCCCCCTCTCCATCCCGATCCCCTCACCATCCCGATCCCCCTCACCATCCCGATCCCCCTCACCATCCCGATCCCCCTCTCCATCCCGATCCCCTCACCATCCCGATCCCCCTCACCATCCCGATCCCCTCACCATCCCGATCCCCCTCTCCATCCCGATCCTGATCCCCCTCTCCATCCCGATCCCCCTCTCCATCCCGATCCCCTCACCATCCCGATCCCCCTCACCATCCCGATCCCCCTCACCATCCCGATCCCCCTCACCATCCCGATCCCCCTCTCCATCCCGATCCCCTCACCATCCCGATCCCCCTCACCATCCCGATCCCCTCACCATCCCGATCCCCCTCACCATCCTGATCCCCCTCTCCATCCCGATCCCCTCACCATCCCGATCCCCCTCACCATCCCGATCCCCCTCTCCATCCCGATCCCCTCACCATCCCGATCCCCCTCACTATCCCGATCCCCTCACCATCCCGATCCCCTCACCATCCCGATCCCCCTCTCCATCCCGATCCCCTCACCATCCCGATCCCCCTCACCATCCCGATCCCCCTCTCCATCCCGATCCCCTCACCATCCCGATCCCCCTCACTATCCCGATCCCCCTCTCCATCCCGATCCCCTCACCATCCCGATCCCCCTCACCATCCCGATCCCCCTCTCCATCCCGATCCCCTCACCATCCCGATCCCCCTCACTATCCCGATCCCCCTCTCCATCCCGATCCCCTCTCCAACACGATCCCCCTCACCATCCCGATCCCCCTCTCCATCCCGATCCCCCTCACCATCCCGATCCCCCTCACTATCCCGATCCCCCTCTCCAACACGATCCCCCTCACCATCCCGATCCCCCTCTCCATCCCGATCCCCCTCTCCAACACGATCCCCCTCACCATCCCGATCCCCCTCTCCATCCCGATCCCCTCACCATCCCGATCCCCCTCTCCATCCCGATCCCCTCTCCAACACGATCCCCTCTCCATTGATTCAAGATAAGACACCAAACCCCTCAAAAGTATTGGAATTCACTGGCTGAAGACACTGAACACAAGTTGAAAAGGTTTGTGGTAATCCTTCTGAGGCAAAGTGTGTGGACTAATTATTTGTAGAGCTCTACCTCAAAGGTGCACAGTGTTCACTCAGAGATGGTCATGGAATACAAGATAGTTACTATCTTATGTGCATCTCTTTTTGATCTCACTGAATGATGAGGAACTGCAAAGAGGAGGAACCAGCGAGCATCATCTCAGGAGAAGAGTCAGGTCATTCAAAACTGAGATGAGAAAGCAATAGTTTGCTTTGGTAACTATGAGTTATTTCATTGTGAGTTATTTATTGTCACTGTGTCTGGAAAGAGAGAGTGAAAAGTGTTTTGTTGCCACAACCTGGTGCCATTTTGCACTACATAAAGAATGAAAAGAAATTATGTAAATAGAGTTCATCCTCTATACAAGGTGTCTTCAAATACAGCTTCTGCAAGGTCTCCTGGGTCCCAAGGAGTCCCTGTGCTTCAGGCCCACCACAGCCAGGAGTCCTCGCACCAGGCACCACCACCACTGGAGCCAAAGGCCCACCAAGTCTCCGAGTCCATGCCCCAGGCCGACCATAGCCAGCCTTGCTCCAGGTACAGCCACCACTGCAGCTGATGCCCTGCTGACACCATTCTGGCTTCCCCACAACGTCAGAAGGTGAAGAAAAAGGAGGAAGAAAAGAAATGAGAAAAGAGAGGAAGAGAAGGGCTTGGCTGCCTGGAGCAGATGGACTCAGGAGCCCAAACACCACCTGCCATGCCAGGGCAGCCATCTTGGTGAATCGAGCAAAGTGGAAGCTCAATTCCTGAGCAGGTTCAAGATAGGCTTCTGGAGACGAGAAAATAGGAATAGCGTGGGAAAGTAGCATTGAGGTAGATTTTGATGGGCTGAATGGCCTGTTCCTGTTCCTATGTGAGGAACAATGAGTTGGTCATAAAATTCATAATCATTATTTCTCTTGTAATCTTGACTCACCATCGCATCGGCAGGACTGATCCTTCATTCTCCACTTCATTCATATTCCCTCACATCTTTTTTATCTCAAAGGTAGGAGACTATAATTTGCTATTCACTAAATTAGAAACTAATCAAGTAAATAATATGAGGTAGATGGAACATCGAGGTGAGAGGGAAGAAGTTTAAGGGAGATATACATGGGCAGTTCTTCATGCAGAGGGTCGTGGGTGCCTGGAATATGATGTGCCCCCTACCACAGCAAGGAGGAATTTGAAGAATTCACTCAGGGATTGCTATGTCTCATTAAAAGTCTGTAAATCAGGGAACCTTGGCTCAAGTTGAGCTGGGGTCCACACTGCCAGCATTGCAGGTCAACGCTGAGGGGAAGATTTGCCTCAACACTTTGTACCGGGGCAACCAACTCTGTTAAGAAGAACATTACAGTTGTCCAATGGTCAAGGTCTGTATGACAGACAGGTAGGCATCCAGGACGTTGTCAGCAGAGCGAAAAAAAGAACGAGTGTGACAGCACAGGAACAGGCCCTTCGGCCCTCCAAGCCTGTGCCGATCCAGATTCTCTGTCTAAACCTGTTGCCTGTTTTCTAAGGATCTGTATCCCTCTGCCCTCTGCTGTTCATGTATCTGTCTTAAATGATGCTACCATGCCCGCCTCTACCACCTCCACTGGCAACACATTCCAGGCCCTCACCACCCTCTGCATAAAGACCTTTCCACCTATATCTCCCTTAAACTATTCCCCTCTCACCTTGAACTCGTGACCCCTAGTAATGGACATTGACCCAGAGATATGAGAATCTTGCTACCAGCGTAGATGAGATCAAGATCTGCAGAGTGGATGGACAAACTGACCACAGCACTGTGGTGCAGGAACTGGCAAGAGTGCAAAGGGATGTGGTCATGAGAAAGGACAGTAAAGTCCGTAGAGCCTGGGAATTTCAAAGGCTGTGTGGTCTGTCTACTGGAAGGGTTAAGACCATTGCTTTGTGGCTGGAGATGAATTTTGAGTGGGAGGGGAAAGATCCATTTGTTGTGGTGCACTTGGGAACCAACCCATACACAAATTAAGGAATGATGTTCTGCCGAGAGAGAGTTTGAGGAATTGGAGCCTAATTTAAAATGTTGATCCCCAAAGGTAACGCTCTCTGGGTTGATGGTTCAGCCATGGTGGTAGTGAGTGCTGTGTGCTAACTGCGTGTTTGTGTATGGCCCAGAACAACGGCAACAGTATAAGTTTGATTCCCAGTCTAGCTAAGGTAGACTTGGGCCGTGGCTGCTCACCATACCCTGAGAATGGAAGCCAATGGTCGTCCAAAACTGACAAAACATGACAAGACGAATTGGCCCAGGACGAAATTTCAGTCACTGAGCCAAGGGCAGATCTCACATGATGAAACATCTAAACAACTAGCATAGGGTCAAGTAGGTTTGAGAACTACGTGTTTATAGGAACTGTATGGGAAGAAGGAGTTTTACTTCATGGGAAACTGGCACCAGTGCTGGAGATGAATTCCATTTAATCCAGGAAGGGAGCGGTTTAGAGATCTAAAGAGAGAGGTTAAAACAATAAAGCCGTGGTTTCACTAAGGAAAACTCAAGTGGGTGGCATGGTGGCTCAGTGGTTAGCACTACTGCCTCACAGCGCCAGGGACCCGGGTTTGATTCCACCTTTAGGTAACTGTCTGTGTGGACTTTGCACATTCTCCCCGTGTCTGTGTGGCTTTCCTCGGACAATCCAAAGATGTGCAGGTTAGGTGGATTGGCCTTGGTAAATTGCTCATGGTGTCCAGGGATGTGTAGGCTAGGTGGGCTAGCCATGGGAAATGTAGGGTTATAGGACTGGGTGAGATGCTCTTTGGAGGGTTAGTGTGGGCTTGATGGGCCGAATGGCCTGATTCCACACTGTGTGGATTCTCTTTTTAACAGTATGAGCACATCAATACACAAGGTCCGTGCAAAGAAAGAGTTAAAATTGAAGACCCTGAATACGTGAAGCATTCATTACAAGATGAGCTGAAGGAACAAAAAGAAAATATTTTAAATCTAATCTCTGTTAGAGAAGTACAGTTATAGAGTGACCAAGTTTAAGAAAGAGATGTTCCAGATTACTCAACATTTCAAAAAGAGAGATGTAACGATAAAGGAGGAGGGGTAAACGTGATAGTACAGGAACGTGTTATTGCGAAAGAATCTTGGCTCAGAGAATCCAGGGCTAGAATCCATATGATTTGAGATTCGGAACAGGAGGAGACAGAAAACACTGGGGGCAGTATTTTACAACCCTGTAATAATAGTTACACCATTGGCAGAACATTAAGCAAGCAATACTTAGAGCTTGTAAGAAACGCAATGAAATAATCACAGGAGACATTAATCCTCACACAGATTAACCCAATCAACTCTGCAAAGGTAATTGGGAAGATGAATTTTTAGAATCCTTTTGTGACATTTTGCTGGAACAAATAGATTCTGGAGTCAACAAGGGAAAATCCATTTTAGGCCTAATATTAGATTAGATTCCCTACAGTGTGGAAACAGGCCCTTCGGCCCAACAAGTCCACATCCACCCACCGAAGAGCATTCCCCTATATTTACCCTTGACTAATGCACCTAACACTGGAGCAATTTAGCATGGCCAATTCACCTGACCTGCGCATCTTTAGACTGTGGGAGGAAACCAGAGCAAACCCACACAGACACAGGGAGAACATGCAAACTCCACACAGGCAGTTGCCCGCGGTGGGAATTGAACCTGGGTCCCTGGCACTATGAGGTAGCAGTGCTCACCACTGAGCCACCGTGCTGCCCAATATTGTATAAGTAAATGTGCAGTTTTAATGAGCCATCTCAATTTAAAATTGAGGCTCTAACAATGTAATGGTAGACTAAGGTAGACTAAGATTCCCTACAGTGTGGAAACAGGCCCTTCAGCCCAACAAGTCCACACCAGCCCTCAAAAGAGCAACCCATCCCCCTAGACTAATGCACCTAACACTATGGGAAACTTAGCATGGCCAATTCACCTAACATGCACATCTTTGGATTGTGGGAGGAAACCCATGCATTCAAAGGCGAGTGTGCAAACTCCACACAGACAGCCACCCAAGACGGGAATTGAACCCAGTTCCCTGATTGATTTCTCAATCCCAGAGAAATTGATCATCATGTAATTGAATTCTATATTAAATAAGAAAGTGACATTCTTCTCTAAAATAAGCATCTTAAATTTAAGAACCTCAATGACGTTAAGTATATTTGGGGAGAAGTGATTAATGTTGTCTTGGTGAACAGACTAATAGATGACATTGTAAATGAACAGTGGGAAACATTTAAAGGAACAATTCAAAATGTATCACAAGAATATATTCCACTGGAAGACAAACAGAGGAATACTCATCTGTGACTAAGTAAGGAAGATAAAGATGGTGTTAAGATTTCTTTTTTTAAAAAAGAGGTTCAAAATTTTGTATATCTGAGGATTAGGGGAGTTTCAGAAACCAAAGAAGTATGGACAAAAATGTGGTAAAAGAGGGAAAAATTAAGTGAGAACAAATTAGTCCTGAGTTCTTCGAAGTATATAGAAAAGAAGTGAATAGATAAAGTAAACATTAGGCCCAGAGATGTTAAAAACTACCATGGTGAATGAGGAAATTAAAATTCTAGGGTTATGGAGGGTTCAGAGAGA
Organism: Chiloscyllium punctatum; assembly: GCF_047496795.1. Taxonomy (NCBI): domain Eukaryota; kingdom Metazoa; phylum Chordata; class Chondrichthyes; order Orectolobiformes; family Hemiscylliidae; genus Chiloscyllium; species Chiloscyllium punctatum. The sequence goes on along the minus strand of NC_092755.1, from coordinate 47,974,301 downwards.
GAAAATGGAGTTGAGGCAGCTGATTACCTCTAATCGTATTGAATGGTGGATCAGGATTGGGAACTTTGGGCGGCACAGTGGCTCAGTGGTTAGCATTGCTGTGTCACAATGCCAAGGACCCAGGTTTGATTCCAACCTTGGGTGTCCGTCGGTGTGGAGTTTGCACATTCTCCCTGTGTCTGTGTGGATTTCCTTTGAGTGCTCTGGTTTCCTCCTACAGTCCAAAGATGTGTGAGGTAGTTGGATTGGCCATGCTAAACTGCCCATAGTGTCCAGTGATGTATAAACTGAGTGGGTTAGCCATGGAAAATGCAGGATTACAGGGATAGGTTGGGTCACTCTTTGGGGAGGGGGGGGGGGGGTGGGGTTAGGTGTGGACTTGATGGGCTGCTTCTATGATGGGTGGCCTTAGTCTACCATTACATTGTTAGAGCCAACCCTACAATTTTTCCCCTGTCCTGGCTGAAACATTTTATCCTGATTTCTTTTGTACTTCTTGATTCGATTAGATTCCCTACAGTGTGGAAACAGGCCCTTCAGCCCAACAAGTCCACACCAGCCCTCAAAAGAGCAACCCATCCCCCTAGACTAATGCACCTAACACTATGGGAAACTTAGCATGGCCAATTCACCTAACATGCACATCTTTGGATTGTGGGAGGAAACCCCTGCATTCACAGGGCGAGTGTGCAAACTCCACACAGACAGCCACCCAAGATGGGCATTGAACCCAGTTCCCTGGCGCTGTGAGGCAGCAATGCTAACCACTGAGGCACCGTGCTACCCATTCCTTTCTTCCAGTGGTTGGAAGAGATTATCTTTCTCCAGTCTCTCAGAAGGTCCAAACTATAAATAATCCTTATTTTAGACAGTTTTAACCCTTGACGGTCTTGGCCCAGCTATCTGTCAAAGCTCCCACCAGCTCAACACACACCAGGAATCTCGCCTGGGATGTTACTGGTTTATTTACTTCAGTTTCGTCAAGTCATCTGACTTCATCACGTTGATTGTTAGGCTGTAATTGTACTCTATTAATACTAAGACTCATATATGGATTTTAAACCAATGTTCCAATGTGATGAAACAAGAATGCTAATAATCACTTGTAAAGTTAATGTTTAACTATATTAAATTGGGCCTTCACCTTAGGGGTTTACACAATGTATTGTAAACGGGCCTCCACACTGTGTTTCCCTCTCTGGCATCTTTCAACCGTGTGCTTCAACATACAAGGTGCTTGTGAATAACTACTGCATCAAAGCCCCCCATCAAACATCCTCAGACTGCAGCAATCATGAGGCGGTGGGCTGGACAAGTCCTATTTTCAGGCCTAATGTCAGGGTAAGATTAAATATTTGGCCTGGTGTTATATTTCACAATACGTGCAGTTGTGAAAGTTGTAGAGAATAATTCTGTTTTTGTTCTGCAAGTGCAAGTGGTGCTGGAGGTTTGATTTAGTTTGCTTGCAAGATGTTGGCGTTGCTGGTTAGACCAATTACTGCCCGTCTCTTGAGAAGGAGGTACAAAGTTAAAAATCACACAACACCAGGTTATAATCCTACAGGTTTAATTGGAAGCACACTAGCTTTTGGAGCGATGCTCCTTCATCAGGTGATTGTCACTTTCGTCGCTCCGAAAGCTAGTGTGCTTCCAATTAAACCTGTTGGACTATAACCTGATTTTTAACTTTGTACACCCCAGTCCAACACCTGCATCTCCAAGTCTTGCGAAGGAGGTTGTGAGCTGCCTTCTTGAACCGCTGCCATCCATGTGCTGTAGGTTGACCCACAGCTCCTTTTGGGAGTGAGTTCCAGGATTTTGGATCCAGTTACAGGAATGCCGATTTATTTCCAAGCCCGGATAGTGAGTGGCTTGGAGGGGAACTCGCAGGAGGTGGTATTCCCATCCATCTGCTGCAGTTGTCCTCCTAGATGGTAGTGGTCATGCATTTGGAAGATGCTGTCTGAGGATCTTTGGTGAATTTCCGCAGAATGTCTTGTAGGTGGCACACACTGCTGCTGAGAGTCAGTGATGGAGCGAGTGGATGTTTGTGGATGAGTAGGAAGCTCCCTCAATGCTGTTGGAGCTGCACTCATCCAGGCAAGTGGGGAGTATTCCACAACACCCCTGACTTGTGCCTTGTAGATGGTGGACAGGCTTCGGGGAGTCAGGAGGTGAATTATTCAGTGCAGGATTCAAAGCCTCTGACCTACTCTTGTAGCCACAGTTCTTATATGGCTAATCCAGTTCAGTTTCTGGTTAATAGTAACCCTCAGGATGTGGGGGGATTCAGCAATGGCAATACCATTGAATGTCAAGGGATGATGGTCAGATTCTCTCTTGTTGGCACCAACCATTACCAGGCACTTCAGTGGCACAAACGTTGTCACTTCTCAGACCAGGTATGGATATTGTGCAGATGTCGTTGTATTTGGATGCAGATTACTTCAGCAATCATCAGCAAACATCCTCACTTCTTACCTTATAGAGGGAAGGTCATTGAAGAAACAACTGAAGATGGTTGGGCTTCGGACATTACCCTGAGGAACAAGGGCTCTTATTGGCACAGTGTTCGTGTCCTTGTTGCTGAGCCTGGAGACCTGGATTCAAGTCCCACCTGCTCCAGAGGTGGGTCATAGTATCTCTGAACTGGTTGATTAGAAAATGTCTATTCTGAAATGTCCTGCCGTTGAGATGACTGACCTCCAACAACAACAGCCATCTTCCCTGTGGGCCAGGTATGAGGCTGTCTATGTGTGGAAGCGTAGGAAATGGGTGAGATACTAAACAAGTATTTTACTGTGAAGAAGGATATGGAAGCTAAGGAACTTCGGGGAAATGAATAGTGATTTATTGAAAAGTCTCCATATTACAAAAGAAGCCAGATAAATCCCCAGGACCTGATCAGGTGTACCCTTGAACTCTGTGGGAAGCTAGGGAGGTGATTACTGGACCCCTTGCTAAGATATTTATATCATTAACAGCCACAGGTGAGATGCCAGAAGACTGGAGTTTGGCTAATGTGATGCCATAATTTCAGAAAGGCGATAAAATCCAGGGAACCTTAGACCAGTGAGCCTGATGTCAGTGGTGGACAAGTTGTTGGAGAAGGTTCTGAGGGACAGGATGTACATGTATTTTGAAAGGCAAAGACTGACTAGGGATAGTTATCATATGGGAAATTGATTGTGTTTTTTTGTAGTGACAGTGGAGAGCGGTGGACGTTATCTGTATGAACTTCAGTAAGGCATTAGATAAGGTTCCACATGATACACTTGGTTAGCAAGGTTGGATCTCATGAAATCCAGGCGGAGCTAACCGATTAGATACGCAACTGGCTTGAGAGTCGAAGACAGAAGGTATTGGGAGAAGGTTGCTTTTTTTGGCTGGAGGCCTGTGACCAGCAGTGTCCTGCAAGGATCAATGGTGGGTCCACTGCCTTTTGTCATTTGTATTAAATGAGTTGGATGTGAATGTAGGAGGTAAGCTTAGTAAGTGTGCAGATGGCACCACAATTGGTGCTGCCATGGACAGTGAAGAAGATTGTCTCAGCGTACAACAGGACCTTGAACAGATGGGCCAAAGGGCCGAGGAGTGGCAGGTGGAGTTTAATTTAGATAAATGTGAGGCATTGCATCTTGGAAAGGCAAATCAGAGCTGGACTTAGACATTTAATGGTCAGGTCCTGGTGAAGATTTTTGAACAGGTTCATAGTTCCTTAAAAGTGAAGTCAGGGGTAGACAGGGTGATGAAGGAGGCATTCAGCACGCTTCCCTTCATTGGTCAGTGCGCTGAGTATAAGAGCTGGGGTGTTATTTTTGCGGCTGTACAGGACATTGGTGAGGCCATTTTTAGAACACTGTGTTCATTTCTGGTCTCCCTGCGAGAGGAAACATGTTGTTAAATTTGAGAGGGTGCAGAAAAGATTTACAAGGATGTTGCTAGTGTTGGAGGGTTTGAGCTATTGGAAGAGGCTGAACAGGCTGGGGCTGTTTTCCCTGGAGCGTCGGAGGCTGAGGGGTGACCTTATAGAGGTTTACAAAATTATGAGGGGCATGGAAAGGATAAATACGCAAAGTCTTTACCCCAGGGTCGGGGAGTCCAAAACCAGAGGGCATAGGTTAAAGGTGAGAGGGAAAAGATTTAAAAGGGTCGTGCAGGGCAATTTATTCATGCAGAGGTTGGTGCGTGTAAGAACTGTGTTGCCAGAGAAAGTGGTGGAGGCGGAACAATTACAGCATTTAAGCAGCATCTGGATGAACAGGAAGGATTTAGAGAGATATGGGTCAAGTGCTGGCAAATGGGAGTAGATCAATTTAGGAAAGTTGGTTGGGATGTACCAGTTGGACTGAAGGGTCTGTTTCCGTGCTGTTTAACTTTATGACTCCAACCAGCGAAGACGTTTCCTCCTGTTTCTCTCTGACTGCAGTTTTGTTGAGGCTCCTTGTTGTCACACCCAGTTAAATGCGGCCTTGAGTTGTTGAACTGTCCCCAACCAGCAATTTCCATTTTTTAAAATGTTTCACAGATTTTAACTCCAGAGTCTTCCTGTGATTATTCGAGCAACAATGTGAGAACAGCGATGGGAACGCATCTTTGTGCAGCGTGTAAAGCCAGTGGTAACAATCCGCTTGACAAATCCCTGATTTTACTCGGCTTGAAGTTATTGGAGAGAGATGTCGAACGTGTTTCCAACTTGCGGTCATCGGTTTATCACAAGCCCAAGAAGTTGAGTTAACAGTGTGAGGAGCTTGGTAATTCAAGCAGCAGCCTGTTTCTTCAGGTGATTCTGTGTCCTATACAGGGCAGAGCTCAGCAACATCGGCTTAAACATAATCATTCCGAATAATCCCTGCAACGGGACAAAGTGGCCTGTGTGGATGGGCTTCCTTCTCACATTCCCCGATTGGATGGATTGCTGTGAACATGTATCAAGCTCATCGTCGTTAGCTAAGTGAAACACAGGTTAGAGATGAACTGTAACACTATCTCCCCAAGATTTGGACAATCATCTGATGAAGGAGCGTCGCTCCGAAAGCGAGTGTGCTTCCAATTAAACCTGTTGGACTATAACCTGGTGTTGTGTGATTTTTTTTAACTTTATCTCCCCAAGCTGTGGGATCAGTGAATAAAGACACGATTCTGTTAGAATGGGTTTCATGAAACACAGTTAACATTTTTTTTAATTTGACATTGGTTTCATTTGTATTTAGCAGAACATTTTTGGGTGGATTCCTGCCTGCTGTCTTGACAAAATGTGGGTACCAGCTTGGTTTTGAGGATGGGGTTAATTCCAGCGCCAAACTCACTGAACACTGAAACTGCTCGGTAAGCTGCCAGGGACCATCTTTATTGTTCAATGTCAAAATTACTGCCCAAGCCTTAACACATGCACTTCAGACAGGACTGAAGGTTCTTGTGGTACAGTGGTAGTGCCCCTACCCTGGTCTAGAAGGTCTCAGTTCAAGTCCTAACTGAACAGGTTGATTTAAAAAAAACTTTAAAAATGACACAGAAGAATCTGACTTCGCAGTTCTCCCAATGCTTTAAATCGAGTGGAGGGAGGAAGCTAATTCCAAAGGGAAGGTTACACTCTGCATCATTCCATGTCATCAGGGTGTCCGAGCCGGTTGGAGTTTCAGACTTGCGAAGTGCTACAGGCGTTCTGTGTGCAGAATTCAAGGATTTCTGTTGAACAACGAGTACAGAAATTCTCAATGAGCTTTTCTCAATGCTGTAATGTTTGCTGCACTTCCTTCCTAACCTGCAATCTTCTTCCTGACCTCTCCGCCCCCACCCCCACTCCGGCCTATCACCCTCACCTTAACCTCCTTCCACCTATCGCATTTCCAACGCCCCTCCCCCAAGTCCGTCCTCCCTAACCTTTTATCTTAGCCTGCTTGGCACACTCTCCTCATTCCTGAAGAAGGGCTCATGCCCGAAACGTCGATTCTCCTGCTCCTTGGATGCTGCCTGACCTGCTGCGCTTTTCCAGCAACACATTTTCAGCTCTACACTTCCTATATTGCCATCGAGATAAGAGAAAGGATTACCTGATTCCGTGCAACTGAAAACGGATTCTGCCAGATTAGAGAATTCTTCACCCAAGATGCTCATGTAGTCAAGGTGGGTCGCATGAGCCAAACATTTTGTGGAGTCTTTGAAAAGCAGGTCCTTTTCCCCGTATTTACGGGACTGGAAAAGCTGAAACTCAGAGTCTGAGCTCACCCCAAAATGGTCCTGTTAATTGAAAAGTAGACCATGAAGTCATGTTTCAAAAGGGAAAGAATTAATGTAATACACTAGGCCAGCATGGTGCCCACAGGCTCTGTACACAACATGGTGCCCACAGGCTCTGTACACAGCATGGTGCCCACAGGCTCTGTACACAACATGGTGCCCACAGGCTCTGTACACAGCATGGTGCCCACAGGCTCTGTACACAACATGGTGCCCACAGGCTTTGTACGCAGCATGGTGCCCACAGGCTTTGTACGCAGCATGGTGCCCACAGGTTCTGTACACAGCATGGTGCCCACAGGCTCTGTACACAGCATGGTGCCCACAGGTTCTGTACACAGCATGGTGCCCACAGGCTCTGTACGCAGCATGGTGCCCACAGGTTCTGTACACAGCATGGTGCCCACAGGTTCTGTACGCAGCATGGTGCCCACAGGTTCTGTACGCAGCATGGTGCCCACAGGTTCTGTACACAGCATGGTGCCCACAGGTTCTGTACGCAGCATGGTGCCCACAGGTTCTGTACGCAGCATGGTGCCCACAGGTTCTGTACGCAGCATGGTGCCCATAGGCTCTGTACACAGCATGGTGCCCACAGGTTCTGTACACAGCATGGTGCCCACAGGTTCTGTACACAGCATGGTGCCCACAGGTTGTACGCAGCATGGTGCCCACAGGTTCTGTACACAGCATGGTGCCTACAGGCTGTGTACGCAGCATGGTGCCCACAGGCTTTGTACACAGCATGGTGCCCACAGGCTCTGTACGCAGCATGGTGCCCACAGGTTGTACGCAGCATGGTGCCCACAGGCTCTGTACACAGCATGGTGACCACAGGCTTTGTACGCAGCATGGTGCCCACAGGTTCTGTACACAGCATGGTGCCCACAGGCTCTGTACGCAGCATGGTGCCCACAGGTTCTGTACGCAGCATGGTGCCCACAGGCTCTGTACACAGCATGGTGCCCACAGGCTTTGTACGCAGCATGGTGCCCACAGGTTCTGTACACAGAATGGTGCCCACAGGTTCTGTACGCAGCATGGTGCCCACAGGCTCTGTACACAGCATGGTGCCCACAGGTTCTGTACGCAGCATGGTGCCCACAGGCTTTGTACGCAGCATGGTGCCCACAGGTTCTGTACACAGCATGGTGCCCACAGGCTTTGTACACAGCATGGTGCCCACAGGTTCTGTACGCAGCATGGTGCCCACAGGTTGTACGCAGCATGGTGCCCACAGGCTCTGTACGCAGCATGGTGCCCACAGGCTCTGTACGCAGCATGGTGCCCACAGGTTCTGTACGCAGCATGGTGCCCACAGGTTCTGTACGCAGCATGGTGCCCACAGGCTCTGTACGCAGCATGGTGCCCACAGGTTCTGTACGCAGCATGGTGCCCACAGGTTCTGTACGCAGCATGGTGCCCACAGGCTCTGTACGCAGCATGGTGCCCACAGGTTCTGTACATTACAGCAAAAGATTTCCTCGCATTTACCTCCAGCCTGTCATCTTCTTCAGTGTTATTCTCATGAAATATCCTCCCCCTGATTTCCTCGTGATGCCGGATGACTCAAGAGTTCCAAGGGGCTTCAAGCCTGGAGTACAATAATTCTTCATTTCTCTCAGTGCTAACTTCAAGGCCTATTTCAGGCTCAATGTGCGCTGTGCAGCACAGAGGGAATAGTGCTGCCTTTCACTGGGTGTCCTGGCATATTCCCCGATCCGATGAAACTCCACGGGAAATTCACTGAGATTTTAAGAGCCCAAACTGTTAACTGTTTTGCACACCCATTTTTTCAGGAACCCGATACAGGTCATTCTGCGAGAATGTGCATTTCATCAGTGCAAATCGACTTTAATGCAAATGACAAATTATGGACATTATTTGGATAAAGCAAACTTTCTACTGAATCGGTATAGTGATTTTCTATTCGTGATTTTCGACAGCGTGATTTTCTCTTGCAGTTTCCACAGCGACATTTTCTCTAGCATGAAGTTGCTGAGGAACGCAACCTGCATAATTTTATAAAACATTGACTTTAAATGGGAGAACAGAATAGGCCATCTAGTGGAGCTGTAATCAGGAGGGGTCTGAACAACAGAATGACTTGCAATATACCCACCGAGGGCTAACAGTGAGTCTGAGCACTCAGCTTTAATAGGCACTTCTTCTCGTGTTAACCTCACTCCTGTTTTCCTCTCCGTGATTCATCAAAAGATTTTGGTTTGGTCAATTCGATATGGTCCTGTGAACCCATTCCCCGATCTTCAAAGGTGACTTCTCCGAATCTCGAAACAAACTCGCAGAGGAATCCACCAGTGAAGAATTTCCAGTTATCCAAGATGCAGTGAGCACCCCTTCCTCAAAGGGCCTCAGAAAGCCCTCCAAAGGCCTGGGTTTAGCTGCTACTAGAATATCAAAGTTGACTGGTCAATTCCCGGCTAATGGTCCCGGAAATGAATGACTTCAGCTATGAAGGTGGGTTGGAGAAATTGGAACTTTTCTAGGAGACGGAAAGGTTGGAGGAGACTTGGTAGAAGTCTTCAAAATCATGGGGGGGTCTGTACAGAGTACATAGGGAGAAGCTGTTCCTGCTCACAAAAGTGTAGAAAACTAAAGGGCATAGATTGAAAGTGATGTGCCAACAAAAAAGGTTTTCAGGTGGCAAATGGTTCGATTCTAGAATGCCCTGTGGGGTAGTGTAGTAGTGGGGGGATTCAAGTGAGATATTCAAGAGGGCAAGGATACAAACAATGTGCAAGGATGTAGGCAAAAGGCAGGAGAATGGCTCAATTGGAGAGTCAATGTTAACATGATGGGCTGAATGGCCACCTTCTACACCATAATAATCCTTTGATGCTGTGACTGCCATATTTTCACCAGCAGACTCATGCATAGACCATTGGTGAGCTGATTGCTCCCAGGACCTTTATGGTATGAATTATAATACGGTGGCTCAGTGGTGAGCACTGCTGCTTCACACTGCCAGGGATCCAGGTTCGATTCCACATTCAGGCCACTGTGTGTGGAGTTTGTACATTCTCCCCGTGTATGTCTGGGTTTCCTCCGGGTGCTCTGGTTTCCTCCCACAAGCCAAAGATGCGCAGGTTAGGTGAATTGGCCATGCCGAATTGCCCATGGTAGGCAAACGTGAGAACTGCAGATGCTGGAAATCAAAGTCTTGGTTAGAGTGGTGCTGGAAAAGCACAGCAGGTCAGGCAGCATCCGGGGAGCAGGAAAATTGACGTTTCAGGGGCTTTTGCCCAAAACGTCGATTTTCCTGCTCCTTGGAAATTGCCCATAGTGTCCAGGGATGTGCAGGCTTGGTGGATTAGCCATGGGAAATATGGAGTTAGGGTAGTGGGGTGGGTCTGGGTGGGATACTCTTCAGAGGGTTGGTGTGGACTCAATGGGCTGAGGGATTGAAGGCATTCTATAAACTACTGCAAAACCTGAAGGTTCCCAGTGATGGGATATCCATCCAGGAATAACTCCTGGGCCCTGGGGTCAATTGTCAACATCTGAGTACTGTCGACATTTTTGGTGAAGGTATGATGCTTGGAAATCTGCTGTGCAGTCAAATTGCAGTCAGATACCACCCACTTACCTTTGCTGACCAAGGAAGATCTGAATATGGGACACTGCTCACAGGAACAAAAATATGTTCATGCAACAGAAATGGAAAATACTAGAAAAAACTCAATATACTCATGGTCAGGCCTTGGGTATGGCGGTATTTCCAGCGTTTTCTATTGGAATTTGGTTCATGGAAATCTGTTCTCATCCTTCAACTCTGCCATGTGTCTAGCAGAGCTTTAACATTAGTGAGTGGGCAGGTAGTGTCTCAGTTTAACAATGTTTATTGAAACGTAGCACTCCCTCTGTCTGCTGTTTAGCTTTCTCTCTGGGAGGATGAAAGTAGTAGCTCAGCTTCACCTTGAAAACTACTGGTATTGCTATCAAGTTGCACCTTTGGAATTGTCTTATCATTCCTTGTGGAGATTTATTCCATCTATTTCAGGATATTGTGCCCTGGCGATAGCGTCGTGGCTGAGGGTGAGCTGCAATTAGAATCTGATTCCACTCCAAGCAGAAACCTTGTCCTTGCTGTATCCCATCTGCTGGTCTGGAGCAGCTCCTGATCCACAGGGGTGAGTCAAACAGCAATTTCTCAGATTGTGCTGAGCAAGCCATTGGAGACAAGGCAATAGCAGCCAAGGTGGGGACAAAGAGGAGAAGCCGGCATAAGGAAATCAAGGAATGAAGTTACATTTTTCTGCACTAGGGGGGAGGTGTGCTGTGATTTCTACATATCTCCCTGCCCCTTGGTGTCCTCTATCAGTGTGGCCCCTTTGATATTTTTGATTGGAACCTTTCAAATATGAGCCTATTTCTTTTCTTCACAACGTTGGTAGGCACTGCGCGAGTAATACACACCACTGAAAAAGGCACAGACCTGTGATTTCATCAGGAAGTCGTAGATTTTGGTGGCAATGACCGACCTCGTCATCACGATGTTTGGAGGGATGGAGCCCAGGTTGCACCTCTCCCACTCAGTCACTGGAGCACGTTCACCACCTGGACACAGCAACTCAAAGTGGTCAGGACTCCAACCATCAGCCCATTCACTCAGACCTGCACAAGGGATGGTCAGTGGAACTCATGAGTGTTTTCAGTTGATGTGGTTTCCTTTCAAGATCTCAGAAAACATTAAAGTGTTATAAATCGGTGTGCAATTTCTTGCGAACTCATTAACCAATCCACCTCACGCTGAATCTCAGCCTGCCGTGTCAGTTTACTGATGTCCTGTAGGGCGTGGGATCTGTTGTCCTTATCTAATCTGTGTGACTCCGGGCCTACAGCAATGTAGTTAAGCCCAACTCTATCCCTCTAAGGTGGTCTGGCAAACAGTTCATTCAGATCAAAACACTAGAGCAAAGTTAAATATTTGAAATGATGGACTTGCCATCTGGGCAAGGACACCCAGAAATGACAAAATAATGCCATACTCGGGTCATCCTTTGTATTCCTCCTAATGACACCTGGGAAGTTGTGGTGAAATTCGGGGGAGTTGTCCCACTGGTAAAGCAATAACCTGGGCCTTCCCAAATCATTCTCTCCAGCCAATACCCCTTCATCACCTTTCCTGACTGTCCTGTCTCACCAGCAGGGTCTGACCCACCAGAAGTAACCCGATTCAGCTGCCCACATAGAAACATAGAAGACGAGAACAGGAGTAGGACATTCGGCCCCTACACATCATTTAGAGTCATAGAGGTGTACAACAGGGAAACAGACCCTTCACTCCAACCCGGTAAAAACAAGGACGGCAGATGCTGGAAACCCGAGTCTAGATTAGAGTGGTGCTGGAAAAGCACAGCAGGTCAGGCAGCATCCGGGGAGCAGGAGAATCGACGTTTCGGGCAAAAGCCCTTCATCAGGAATAGAGGCCCCTTCAGTCCAACCCGTCCATGCCGACCAGATATCCCAACCCAATCTAGTCCCACCTACCAGCACCTGACTGTATCCCTCCAAACCCTTCGTATTCATACACCCATCCAAATGCCTTTTAAATGTTGCAATTGGGGGGATCCAAGATGGCGGCGACCCAGCAAGTCTGAGTCTACAGTGCTCCTCCCAAGACGTGGGCAAAGTGGGCCACCTGCCTCCACCAAACTCACCAAATCATTTAAAATAGTTTTTACTTAATGTAATTAGTTGTTTAGTATTAAATTTAAACAATCTAATCTTTAGTAAAAATGACTAAAGGGAAGGGAGCCCGCAGCTCTCAGCAGGCAGGAACCCCTCCCCCACCCTCCCCAGCTGCAGCAAAGGCGTCCACAGCCGCCCCCGGGGACTTACCTACGGTGGCGAGCCTCGTGGAAATAATCTCCAAACTTGACGCGAACATAGAACATAGAAAAATACAGCGCACTACAGGCCCTTCGGCCCTCGATGTTGCGCCGACCGAAGCCTACCTAACCTACACTAGCCCAATAACCTCCATATACTGGATTAGTGGTGCTGGAAGAGCACAGCAGTTCAGGCAGCATCCAACGAGCAGCGAAATCGACGTTTCGGGCAAAAGCCCTTCATCAGGAATAAAGGCAGTGAGCCTGAAGCATGGAGAGATAAGCTAGAGGAGGGTGGGGGTGGGGAGAAAGTAGCATAGAGTACAATGGGTGAGTGGGGGAGGAGATGAAGGTGATAGGTCAGGGAGGAGAGGGTGGAGTGGATAGGTGGAAAAGGAGATAGGCAGTTAGGACAAGTCCGGACAAGTTATTAGATTAGATTACTTACAGTGTGGAAACAGGCCCTTCGGCCCAACAAGTCCACACCGCCCCGCCGAAGCGTACCCACCCATACCCCTACATCTACATCTACCCCTTACCTAACACTACGGGCAATTTAGCATGGCCAATTCACCTGACCTGCACATCTTTGGACTGTGGGAGGAAACCGGAGCACCCGGAGGAAACCCACGCAGACACGGGGAGGACGTGCAAACTCCACACAGTCAGTCGCCTGAGGCGGGAATTGAACCAGGGTCTCTGGCGCTGTGAGGCAGCAGTGCTAACCACTGTGACAGTTACTGAGCTGGAGGTTTAGAACTAGGGTGAAGTGGGGGAAGGGGAAATAAGGAAACTGTTGAAGTCCACATTGATGCCCTGGGGTTGAAGTGTTCCGAGGTGGAAGATGAGGCGTTCTTCCTCCAGGCGTCTGGTGGTGAGGGAGCGGCGGTGAAGGAGGCCCAGGACCTCCATGTCCTCGGCAGAGTGGGAGGGGGAGTTGAAATGTTGGGCCACGGGGCGGTTTGGTTGATTGGTGCGGGTGTCTCGGAGATGTTCCCTAAAGCGCTCTGCTAGGAGGCGCCCAGTCTCCCCAATGTAGAGGAGACCACATCGGGAGCAACGGATACAATAAATGATATTAGTGGATGTTTAGGTAAAACTTTGATGGATGTGGAAGGCTCCTCTAGGGCCTTGGATAGAGGTGAGGGAGGAGGTGTGGGCACAGGTTTTACAGTTCCTGCAGTGGCAGGGGAAAGTGCCAGAATGGGAGGGTGGGTCGTAGGGGGGTGTGGACCTGACCAGGTAGTCACGGAGGGAATGGTCTTTGCGGAAGGCGGAAAGGGGTGGGGAGGGAAATATATCCCTGGTGGTGGGGTCTGTTTGGAGGTGGCGGAAATGTCGGCGGATGATTTGGTTTATGCGAAGGTTAGTAGGAAGGAAGGTGAGCACCAGGGGCGTTCTGTCCTTGTTACGGTTGGAGGGGTGGGGTCTGAGGGCAGAGGTGCAGGATGTGGACGAGATGCGTTGGAGGGCATCTTTAACCACGTGGGAAGGGAAATTGCGGTCTCTAAAGAAGGAGGCCATCTGGTGTGTTCTATGGAGGAACTGGTCCTCCTGGGAGCAGATACGGCGGAGGCGGAGAAATTGGGAATACGGGATGGCATTTTTGCAAGAGATAGGGTGGGAAGAGGTGTAATCCAGGTAGCTATGGGAGTCGGTGGGTTTCCACCACCTCCAAACAGACCCCACCACCAGGGATATATTTCCCTCCCCACCCCTTTCCGCCTTCCGCAAAGACCATTCCCTCTGTGACTACCTGGTCAGGTCCACACCCCCCTACGACCCACCCTCCAATCCTGGCACTTTCCCGTGCCACCGCAGGAACTGTAAAACCTGTGCCCACACCTCCTCCCTCACCTCTATCCAAGGCCCTAAAGGAGCCTTCCACATCCATCAAAGTTTCACCTGCACATCCACTAATATCATTTATTGTATCCGTTGTTCCCGATGTGGTCTCCTCTACATTGGGGAGACTGGGTGCCTCCTAGCAGAGCGCGTTAGGAAACATCTCCGGGACACCCGCACCAATCAACCAAACCGCCCCGTGGCCCAACATTTCAACTCCCCCTCCCGCTCTGCCGAGGACATGGAGGTCCTGGGCCTCCTTCACCGCCGCTCCCTCACCACCAGACGCCTGGAGGAAGAACGCCTCATCTTCCGCCTCGGAACACTTCAACCCCTGGGCATCAATGTGGACTTCAACAGCTTCCTCATTTCCCCTTCCCCCACCTCATCCTAGTTTCAAACTTCCAGCTCAGTTACTGTCTCCTTGACTTGTCCGACCTGCCTATCTTCTTTTCCACCAATCCACTCCACCCTCTCCTCCTTGACCTATCACCTTCATCTCCTCCCCCACTCACCCATTGTACTCTATGCGACTCTCTCCCCACCCCCACCCTCCTCTAGCTTATCTCTCCATGCTTCAGGCTCACTGCCTTTATTCCTGATGAAGGGCTTTTGCCCGAAACGTCGATTTCGCTGCTCGTTGGATGCTGCCTGAACTGCTGTGCTCTTCCAGCACCACTAATCCAGTATTTGGTTTTCAGCATCTGCAGTCATTGTTTTTACCTTGTTGACAATAACCTCCATATGCTTGTCCAATGCCTGCTTAAATGACCATAAAGAGGGAGAGTCCACCACTGATAGTGGCAGGGCATTCCATGAACTCACAACCCGCTGAGTAAAGAATCTACCCCTAACATCTGTCCTATACCTACCACCCCTTAATTTAAAGCTGTGTCCCCTAGTAACAGCTGACTTCATTAGCGGAAAAAGGTTCTCACTGTCAACCCTATCTAAACCCCTAATCATCTTGTACACCTCTATCAAATCTCCCCTAAACCTTCTTTTCTCCAATGAGAACAGCCCCAAGTGCCTCAGCCTTTCCTCATACGATCTTCCTACCATACCAGGCAACATCCTGGTAAACCTCCTCTGCACCCGTTCCAATGCCTCCACATCCTTCCTATAGTATGGCGACCAAAACTGCACACAATACTCCAGATGAGGCCGCACCAGAGTCTTATACAACTGCAACATGACCTCAGGACTCTGGAACTCAATTCCTCTACCAATAAAGCCCAGTACACCATATTCCGCCTTCATAGCACTATTTACCTGGGTGGCAACTTTCAAAGATCTGTGTACATGGACATCAAGATCCCTCTGCTCATCCACACTACCAAGTAGTCTACCATTAGCCCAGTTATCCATCTTCTTGTTACTCCTACCAAAGTGAATCACCTCACACTTAGCTACATTGAACTCCATTTGCCACCTTTCTGCCCAGCTCTGCAACTTATCTATATCCCGCTGTAACCTGCCACATCCTTCTTCGCTGTCCACCTCTCCACCGACTTCCGTATCATCCGCAAACTTGCTCATCCAACCTTCTAACCCTTCCTCCAGGTCATTTATAAAAATGACAAACAGCAATGGTCCCAAAACAGATCCTTGTGGAACACCGCTAGTTAACTGCGCTCCAAGATGAACCTTTACCATCAACTACTACCCTCTGTCTCCTTCCAGCCAGCGAATTCCTAATCCAAACCTCTAATGCACCCTCAATGCCATACCTCCGTAGTTTTTGCATTAGCCTGCCATGGGGTACCTTATCGAACGCCTTGCTAAAATCCATATACACCACATCTACTGCTTTACCCTCGTCCACTTCCTTGGTCACCTTCTCAAAGAACTCAATAAGGTTTGTGAGGCACGACCTGCCCTTCACAAAACCATGCTGACTATCCTTGATCACATTATTCCTATCCAGATGTTCATAAATCCTATCCCTTACAATTCTCTCTAAGACTTTTCCCACAACAGAAGTGAGACTCACTGGCCTATAGTTAGGGCTATCCCTGCTGCCCTTCTTGAACAAGGGGACCACATTCGCTATCCTCCAGTCTTCTGGCACTATTCCCGTAGACAGCGACGACATAAAAATCAAGGCCAATGGCTCCGCTATCTCCTCCCTAGCTTCCCAGAGGATCCTAGGATAAATGCCATCAGGCCCAGGGGACTTATCTATTTTCATCCTTTCCAGTATTCCCCAGACGTCTTCCCTACATACCTCAAGGCCATCCATTCTAATCACTTGTGACTCAATATTCACATCAGCAACTGTGTCCTGTTCCTGAGTGAATACTGACGAAAAGTATTGATTTAGTGTCTCACCAATCTCCTCTGCCTCCACGCACAACTTCCCACTATTATCCTTGATTGGACCGATACCTACCCTAGTCATCCTTTTATTCCTGACATACCTATAGAAAGCCTTTGGGTTTTCCCTAATCCTACCAACTAAGGACTTTTCATGCCCCCTCCTTGCTGCTCTTAGCTCTCTCTTTAGATCCTTCCTGGCTACCTTATAACTCTCAATCGCCCCAACTGAACCTTCACGCCTCATCTTTACATAGGCCGCCCTCTTCCCTTTCACAAGGGATTCCAATTCCTTATTAAACCACGGCTCCCTCACAAGACCCTTTACTCCCTGCCTGACTGGTACATACTTATCAAGGACACCCATTAGCTGTTCCTTGAACAATCTCCACATATCATTTGTGTTCTTCCCTTGAAGCCTATTTTTCCAATCCACGCATCCTAAGTCATGCCTCACCGCATCATAATTTCCCTGCCCCCAGCTATAACTCTTGCCCTGCAGTGCACACTTATCCCTCTCCATCACTAGAGTAAAAGTCACCGAGTTGTGGTCACTGCCCCCGAAGTGCTCACCTACCTCCAAGTCTAACACCTGGCCTGGTTCATGACCTAGAACCAAATCCAGTATGGCCTCACCTCTTGTTGGCCTGTTTACATATTGTGTCAGGAAACCCTCCTGCACATATTGGACAAACACCGACCCATCTAACGAACTCGAGCTATAGCTTTCCCAGTCAATATCTGGGAAGTTAAAGTCCCCCATAACAACCACCCTGCTACTTTCACTCTTCTCCTGAATCATCCTCGCAATACTTTCCTCTTTTTCTCTCGGACTATTAGGAGGCCTGTAGAAAACTCCTAACAGGGTGACCTCACCTTTCCTATTTCTAACCTCAGCCCAAACTACCTCAGATGGCAAGTCTTCCTCCATCACCCTTTCTACTGCTGTAATACTATCCTTGACAAGCAATGCCACACCTCCCCCTCTTTTACCCCCACCTCTGACCCTACTAAAACATTTAAACCCTGGAACCTGCTACAGCCATTCCTGTCCCTGTTCTACCCACGTCTCTGTAATGGCCACAACATCGAAGTCCCAGGTACCAACCCATGCTGCAAGCTCACCTACCTTATTTCTTATACTTCTGGCATTGAAGTATATACACTTCAAGCCACCTTCCTGTTTACAGGCACCCTCCTTCGAGATTGATGCCATGTTCCTAACCTCCCTACACTCAAGGTCCTGTACCCTAAAGCTACAGTCCAGGTTCCCATTCCCCTTCAGAGTTAGTTTAAACCCTCCCAAAGAGCACTAGCAAACCTCCCGCCAAGGATACTGGTGCCCCTCAGGTTCAGGTGTAGACCATCCTGTTTATAGAGGTCCCACCTTCCCCAGAAAGAACCCCAGTTGTCCAGAAACCGGAATCCCTCCCTCCTGCGCCATCCCTGTAGCCACGCATTTAACTCTTCTCTCGGCGAAGATCGATGCCTTCATCGAAAAGTCCCGAAGCCGATGGGACTCACTCTTGGCCGCGCTACAAAAGCACGAACGAGACATCAAGGACATCGAGCGCCAAGTCAGAGGGCGGAGCTAAAAGCCACGACGTCCGAGACCATAGCAGAATCGTCGAAAAAATGTTCGTTTGCTGGGCCTTCCCGAACGGGAAGAGGAAGGCCAGCTTACAGCGTTTCTCGAGCAGTGGCTGCCACAGCTTTTAAATCTAGAGGCTGGATCAGGCCAGGTAAGGGTAGAATGGGCCTACCGGGTCGCAATATGCGGGCCTGGCTCGAACCAGCGCCCACACCTGGTCCTGTTCCGGCTGCAGAGCTATAAGGAGAGGCAGATACTCCTAGAAGCCTCTAGAAATCTTGGGAAAGATCCCCAAGCCATGATCTATAAAGAATCTAAGATCATGTTATTCCAGGACTTTTCCCCAGCTCTGGTCCAAAAGAGGAAGGCGTTTGATGAAGCGAAGGAGTGTTTAAGGGACTTAAATATTCAGTAATCCTTGTGCTACTCAGCGACGCTACGCTTTAACCATGAAGGATCCGTGTATAACTTCAGATCGCCAGAAAAGGCTAAGGAATGTTTGTACTCTCTGAGATAAATTGTAAGAGTGAATTGATGTTGTTTTGCTCTCCCCCCACTGCGGTTTACATCCCCCTGTTTTTAATATTAATCCCTTACTTTACCTTACTGTTTAATATTATCTTCAAGGGGTGGGGAGAGGGATTTATTTATTTGTTCTCTACTTAGCAATTTTCTCCTTCGCCCCCTTTTTTATATATATATATATAGGCCGGGGGGGGGGGGGGGGAGGTCTAGTTAATGTTGGTGGGGGGAGGTGGTTACCTTATCCTATTTTATCCCTGTCTTTAGGAGCGGGGTTGTTTTCCCCTGTTATTTTGTATTACTATATTTAATTATTACTTGTTGAGGCTGTAATTTTATAGTTATATATGTTTATACATGATATTAATATTACCAAATATATCCAGGTTGGGGAGGGGGGGGGAGCAAGCGGGCTAGGGTGCTCACTGTTAATTCTAGCTCTGTAGTATATTTGAATTTTCTTCATCCTATAGTGGGGTACCTGGGTCAAGGGTGGGGCACTGGTTGGGAGAGGATATGATGGACTTTTGGCAAGGAAGTGATGCCCCCTGGAAACAAGGGGGAAAATCTCCATTTAAATATGTTTTATATTTTTTATTATTTAGAAATAGTTTTTTATTATAATGTTGTGAGTGTATTAGAGAGCTTTTATTTTTGTGAATTTTATACGCTCTATGCTCGGGAAGTTCTGTATAGGGTTTCCCCTCCCGAGGGGTCTTGGATTTGCCCAGATGATTATGGTTGATCAGTCGGTTAAGTGGTGCACCTGGAATGTCAAGGGGAGTAATTCACCAATCAAAAGGAAGAACATATTATCAAACCTCAAGAAAGAAGGGGTTGATATAGCTCTCCTACAGGAGACACACTTAGTGGATAAAGAACACTTCAAATTACGACAGGGTGGATTTGATCAGGTCTTTTTTTCTTCTTTTAGCTCAAAAAGCAGGGGAGTGTTATTCTTATTCGGACGAATTTCCCTTTCAAAATCCTAAATCAGATAAAGATGAATCGGGACGATATATTCTGATTAAAGCCCTTATAAATGGAGAGGAATATGGGATTTTAAATTTGTATTGCTCCCCAGCACATCCTTTTTAATTTATAACGGAAGCCTTCTCAAAATTGATGGCTCTCAGTGTTCGAGGAGAAAGGGCTTATGCCCGAAACGTCAATTCTCCTGCTCCTTGGATGCTGCCTGATCTGCTGCGCTTTTCCAGCAACACATTTTCAGCTCTCAGTGTTCGTCATACAATTATAGGGGGAGACTTTAATTGTATTATGGATCCGGAAATGGATAGGATTCCCAAGATTATCTCCCAGATCCAGACAATTGGTGGATCTGAACAAAGAATTAGGATTAGTAGATGTATGGAGATGTCTTCATCCACAGGGCAGAGATTTTTCTTTTTACTCCAATCCACATAAATGTCATACCAGAATTGATATGTTTTTTGGCCCCTCATTTTTTAAAAATTTCATATCATCCTGTAAAATAGGGAGTATAGTAATTTCCGACCATGCTGCTGTATATATGGAAACCGAGGCGAGGAATAATGGGACATCCCCTCGGCATTGGTGTATGGACCCCTTCCTAATGAAAGATAATAAATTTGTAAAGTACTTCTGTCAAGAATTTAAAACTTTTTTAGAAATTAATTCAGGTACGGCTAGCCACCCATCAATGATGTGGGAGACCATCAAAGCTTACGCGCGAGGTTTGATCATCTCCTACTCAGCGACCCAGAAAAAATTAAAGGGAGAACAACAGCATCTGCTCGAAGCTCACTTAAAAGACCTTCTATTATTAAATTGCAAAGGATTACGGCCCTTAGGACAGCTCTAAACACTACACTTAGCCAAACGGCTAAGAGGGAAATATTATTTGCAAAACAAAGGTTATATGAATTTGGCGACAAACCGGGTAGATACTTAGCATTTCTTGCAAAGAAAAGAAAGGCCCCTCAAACTATCACGTCTATCAAGGAAAGTGCGGGTATTTTGACTCATGATCATAAAAGGATTAATGCGATCTTTAGAAAATTTTATTCTGATTTATAGAAATCGCAGGATTGTGAAGATAGGACTAGGAGGATGCAATCATTTTTTAAATTTGACCTTTCCGGGTCTAACTCCGGAACAGGTATCGGTCTTAAATGCTCCTCTAACAATCCAAGAAATACTTGACGCAATCAGGCAACTTCAGAGCGGTAAGGCACTGGGCCCAGATGGTTTTCAAGCTGAATTCTATAAAGAATTTACAGGAATATTGGCTGGTTCACTTATGGACATGTATAACTATGCATATAGTCTGGGCTGTCTCCCGCCTTCGCTAAAAGAGGCAAATATCTCTCTTATTCTCAAAAAAGGAAAGGACCCAGAAGATTGTGCGTCATACAGACCAATATCCTTGCTAAATGTAGATTTTAAAATCCTTTCTAAAACGTTAGCATTGAGGCTAGAAAGGGTATTGCCACATATCATAAAGGAGGATCAGATGGGGTTTATTAAGGGCCGTAGATCATTCAGTAATGTTAGAAGGGTTTTGAATGTGATTCAAGCCTGTCATCAGGGAAAGATACCAGGAGTAGTAATTTCATTAGACGTGGAAAAGGCATTTGATAGGATTGAATGGTCATATTTGTTTTACACATTGGAAAGGTTTGGCGTTGGACAGGTGTTTACCAAATGGGTCTCAACATTGTATAGTGATCCCAAATCAGTTGTGGTTACCAATAGATTAGGCTCGGATAGCTTCAGTGTGGGTATGGGCTGCCATCAGGGATGTCCTCTCTCGCCATTGTTATTTACGCTAATAATTGAACCACTAGCAGAAGCTATACGGGCTGATCCTAATATAACAGCCCCGAGGATTGGTACAGGTAAACATAAAATTACCCTTTATGCAGATGATGTTCTCCTATTTCTCAGTAATCCTCTGATGTCCATACCTCGCTTAATCCAAGTTATTAATACATTTAGTGTATTTTCAGGCTATAAAATTTTTCAAAATCGGAGGCTATGCCAATGGGTGGCCTTGCTAGTATATCCCACCTATTGGACGGATCCCATTTTCCCTTTCGGTGGTCTCTGGAAGGTTTCTTATATTTAGGCATTTTTATTACCCCAGTATTTGATCAGTTATACAAGGCTAACTTTGTGCATTGACTGGAGAGGATAAGGCAGGACCTCCAGCGATGGGGACACCTTCCAATTTCCTGGCTGGGTAGAATAGCACTAATTAAAATGAATGTCCTGCCCCGTCTCCTATACCCTATTAAAAAGCTTCCAGTGATGCTGCCGAGGCTGGCACTACGTAAATTGTATGGCTGGCTGGGTTCCTTTATCTGGAATCATAGAGGGCCCCTCATTAAGCTGAGGAAACTACAGCTTCCACAGGCAAGGGGAGGACTAGATTTCCCAGATTTTAGGAAATATCAGTTAAGTTCCCTATTAAGTTACATAGCTGATTGGGTCTTGTCTGACCCGCAATCAATCTGGCTGGAAATCGAGGCTTCTCAAGTAAAATGCCCATTTATTAACCTTTTATTTTCAGACAAGAGGAAAATCATTACAGATCACTGCAAAAACCCTATAATACTAAATACAATTAAAGCTTGGAATATAATGTGGCAAAATGAGGGCAATTCACATAAAACATCCCCCTATGCTCCGATAGTGGGAGCATGGGGGTTTCAACTGGGCCTTACAGATGCCACATTCAAACTCTGGAGATCCAGGGGTATCTCCTGTTTAGGGGATCTGTTTAAGGAAGGGGTCCTGATGTCTTTTGAACAGCTGTAGCAGAAATTTGGATTACCTAATGGTGATCTCTTTCGAGATTACATACAGAAGAAGACGACGCTATTAGATAGTCTTTATGAATCACGGCACGGGGCGGCACGGTGGCACAGTGGTTAGCACTGCTGCCTCACAGCACCAGAGACCCGGGTTCAATTCCCGCCTCAGGCGACTGACTGTGTGGAGTTTGCACGTTCTCCCCGTGTCTGTGTGGGTTTCCTCCGGGTGCTCCGGTTTCCTCCCACAGTCCAAAGATGTGCAGGTCAGGTGAATTGGCCATGCTAAATTGCCCGTAGTGTTAGGTAAGGGGTAGATGTAGGGGTATGGGTGGGTTGTGCTTCGGCAGGGCGGTGTGGACTTGTTGGGCCGAAGGGCCTGTTTCCACACTGTAAGTAATCTAATCTAATCTAAAATCTAATTTAATCTAATCAGATAGAGAACGTAGAGTGTTATGGCCAATGGGGGTATCTTCGGTCAGCACTATTTATCATTTATTAAATGAAGAAGTATTGGGAGATATAGACAATCTGCTTAAGACATGGGATCAGGGTTTGGGACTGGAAATCCCTATAGAAATGTGGAATGACATTTGGGAAAATGCCAGAAGAATTTCCATCTGCAACAGAACTCAGACCATTCAGTTGAAGATACTTCACAGAGCCCTTATAGCACCGGACAATATTTAAGGCAGGAGCATCTCCAATGTGTCCCAAATGGAAAATAGAGGTGGGCATTCTTGTACACTGCTTATGGATCTGTCATAAGATCCATAGATATTGGACTAAAGTAGCAAGTGCTCTAACAGAAATCTTAGGAACAGAAATTAGAGTGGACCCAGTATCTCTCCTTTTGGGCTTTTCCAGCTTACCCTCCCTGGATATGAACGGGAAGAGATTATTTTCTATTCTCTCTGTGCAAGGAAAAATATTTTGGTAAACTGGGTGGCTGAGGGTCCCCATGGACTTTCGAAATGGCACAGAATAATCACGGAATGTATTTCCCTTGACTTCCTTACAAATATGGTGCACCAAAAGACCGAATTATTCCATAAAATATGGCAGCCCTTCTTGAATTACACAAATACAGATATTTCGGTCATCCTAACAAGGGCTTTTATTTAATTGAGATGGCGAACCTGGCTGGTCTGGGGCCCCTTGGGAGAAGAATCCTGCACAAATATGGGTTTTGTTATGGTTTGATGTTAACACATTCCAAGCATGTATCTCACTAGTCAATTTCTGTGTTATCCATCGTTTTTTTATTTCCCCTGAATAATATAACAGACTTAATTATACACTCTGGTCAGTTGTAGGTTAGATTAATAGTTAGTTGAGTTTTATTTTCTCTTGGTATCTCTTTTTTTCTGTTTTTTAGATTTTGGTTATTATTAATTTAAGATTTAATTGTATATCAATGTTTATACTTGGGGTTTTTTTATTTGTAAACTTGTTAAAATATGTTAAATTTTCAATAAAAATATCTATTTAAAAAAAGTCGCAGTTGTACCAGCCTCCACCACTTCCTCTGGCAGCTCATTCCATACACGTACCACCCTCTGCGTGAAAAAGTTGCCCCTTAGGTCCCTTTTATATCTTTCCCCTCTCACCCTAAACCTATGCCCTCTAGTTCTGGGATCCCCCATCCCAGGGAAAAGACTTTGTCAATTTGTTATGATTACTGCTGATCTTTGAGCTCAATACCCTAATCCTGTCCTCTCCCCCTCCCCTCCTCCCTCCCATATCTCTTGATCCCTTTAGCCACAAGGGCCATATCTACCTCCCTTTTGAAAACACAATGTTTTGGCCTCAGCTGCTTTCAGCCATAGTGAATCCCATGGGCTCACCACTCTCTGGGTTAAAAAAAAAATTCTCTTCATACCTGATCCTTAAACTATGACTCCTGGTTCTGGGCCCTCCCATATCAGGAACATCCTTCCTTGCATGGGCAATGTATAATCCTATAGGAATTTTACAGGTTTCTATGAAATTCCACCCCTCATTCTTCCTCACCAACTCAACCTCTCCTTATCTGCCAATCCTACCATCCCAGGAATCGCTGCACTCCCTCCATCACCAGTACATCTTTTTCTCAGATAAGGAGACCTAAATTGCACACACTATGCAGTTTGCCTTCTTTAGACAATAGACAATAGACAATAGGTGCAGGAGTAGGCCATTCTGCCCTTCGAGCCTGCACCGCCATTCAATATGATCATGGCTGATCATTCCCAATCAGTATCCTGTTCCAGCCTTATCTCCATAACCCTTGATTCCACAATCCTTGAGAGCTCTATCCAATTCTTTCTTAAATGAATCCAGAGACTGGGCCTCCACTGCCCTCTGGGGCAGAGCATTCCACACAGCCACCACTCTCTGGGTGAAGTAGTTTCTCCTCATCTCTGTCCTAAATGGTCTACCCCGTATTTTTAAGCTGTGTCCTCTGGTTCAGCACTCACCCATCAGCGGAAATATGTTCCCTCCTGCCAGAGTGCCCAATCCTTTCATAATCCTATACGTTTCAATCAGATCCCCTCTCAGTCTTCTAAACTCAAGGGTATACAAGCCCAGTCGCTTCAGTCTTTCCGTGTAAGGCAATCCCGCCATTCCAGGAATTGACCTCGTGAACCTACGCTGCACTCCCTCAATAGCCAGAATTTACTGCCTGCTACGCCTGTGACTGGTGCATGAGGACACACAGGTCCCATTGAACATTCCCCTCACACAATTTACGGCCACTCAAATCAGAATCCGCCTCTCCCATTTTTGTTAACCAAGTGAATAACCTTTACCCGCATGATGCTGCATGTGCCCTGCATTTACCCACTCCCTCAACCTGTCCAAATCACACTGCAACCTCTCTGCAACCTCCGCACAGCTCACCCTCCCATCCTGCGTTGTGTCATCTGCAAATTTGGAGGTATTACATTTAATGCTGTCACTTAAATTATTTACGTGTTGTGAATAGATGGGGCGGTCGTACTGATCCCTGCAGTACCTCACTAGTCACAGCCTGCCATTCGGAAAAAAACATTTATTCCTATTGTTTGTTTTCTGTCTGTGAAGCCATTTTCTATCCCCAATCTCATGCATCTTAATTTTATCAACTTCCTGTTTCTCAGGACAGAAGCACAAATGCCAATTTTCAATCATTTGATTCACAGGCTGTAGAACCTGATCAGCACGGTGGCTCAGTGGTTAGCACTGCTGCCTCACAGCGCCAGAGACCCGGGTTCAATTCCCGCCTCAGGCGACTGACTGTGTGGAGTTTGCACATTCTCCCCGTGTCTGTGTGGGTTTCCTCTGGGTGCTCCGGTTTCCTCCCACAGTCCAAAGATGTGCAGGTCAGGTGAATTGGCCATCCTAAATTGTCCGTAGTGTTAGGTGCATTAGTCAGAGGGAAATGGGTCTGGGTGGGTTACTCTTCCAAGGGTCAGTGAGGATTTGGTGGGCCGAAGGGCCTGTTTCCACACTGTAGGGGAATCTAATCGAAAAAAAAACTAATGTTGTACTGAAGAAGTGTGTTCCAGAACTAGCCACACCACTAGCCAAGCTGTTGTAGTACAGCTACAACTCCACTTGACAGGCACCTAGTTGGAAATGTGGATCATTCCCTGGGTGTATCCTGTGCACAAGAGACAGGATAAATCCAATCCAGACAAATACCACCTAATCAGGCTTAGGCATCATCACAGTGATAGATTGTGCTATCAAGCAGCCCTTGTCCACCCTCTTCACCAATCCTCAGTCTAGGTTTTTCCAGGGTCACTCAATTCCTGATCTCACCATTCCCTCCATTATTCCAGATGTGAGGTGACAGTCACTGCCCTTGACCACAAGGCTACAATTAACTGAGAGCTAAATCGACGGGTCCTTGCCAAATTGAGGGCAATCCAAAATCAAGGAGAAAGATTGGTTAGTCATATTAAAACTGAAGAAAATACTTGTTGATGTTGGAGGTCAGTCATCTCAGCTCTAGGACATCTCTGCAGGAGCTCCTCAGGGTAGTGTCCTCGGCCCAACCATCTTCAGCTGCTTCATCAATGACCTTCCCTCCATCAGAAGGTCAGACATGGGGATGTTCACTGATAACTGCACAACGTTCAACACAATTCATGACTCCCCAGATACTGAAGCAGGCCATGTTCATTGTCAGCAAGATTTGAACATCACTATTAAACTTTGAGCCAATAAGTGGAAAGTATTATTTATGTCACATGGGTTCTGGGTAATTATCATCTCCTAGGGAGTATCTAACCCTCATCCTAATGGCGTTGTCATGGCTGAATCTTCCTATCAACATCCTGGTGTTACCATTGACCAGAGATTAAACTGGACCAGCCAAATAAATACCATGGCTACAAGAACAGGTCAAAGGCTGGGAATTTTAATTAAATATATCAACTCCTGATTCTTCTGATAGCCTGTTGACCAACTACAAGTCACAGGTCAGGAGCATGACAGAGTATTCTCCATGTGTGCTGGATGAGTACAGCTCGAACAGCACTCAAACAGTTTGACACTACAATCCGAGACATTGCTTGATTGGCACCTTCAACACTCACTGCCATTGACAACAGGAGGAACATCACACTTGGAAGTAGGATTAGGCCATTTGGCCCTTTGAGTCTGCTATCCTATTAAGTAGATCATGGCTGATCTGATTATGGTCTTGACTCCACTTTCTGGCTTGCAGTTCATAACCCTTAATCCCTTCTCTATTAAAAATCTACTGATGGGAACGAATGATTTGGGTATCTTGTGCATATCAAACAAGATGCTCAGCAGAAACTTCAAAAATTGGGAGCTTCACCACCTGGAAGAACAAAGGTTTCAGATGCACAAATATCTGAATACCTGGCAAATGTTCCTCCAAGTCACATATCCTTCTGAAATGTATCATCATTCCTTAAGTCCCACCGGGCCATACTCCTGGAATTTTGCCACATGGACTGTTAAGTTTTCCACTTAACTTATTTCAACTTTTTGTGCTTTTGTTTGTATTTTAACAACAGGGTAAGAATAAAGTGCTTAAAGCTGAATAGTGTAACGAATTGAATTACATCTGGAACACAGTACCTTATGCTCGCCTTTAAATAAAGATTCGGGTTTAGTCGATTTGCTTGTTATATTTGAAGGGGGTTCGGTCTGGCCCATTACACTTTAAGTTTTTTTTCTTTTGAAAGCTATCATTTAACTTTCTTCCATCACCCTTTCTGGCAGCACATACCAAGCTGTAATATTTGGCACTGGGAAAGAGAATTCTCATCCATCTTCAGAGAAAATGACATTTCTCAGAGTTCGATATTGTTAATTTTGGCCCAAATCCCTGTCATCAAGTCTTGTCACACTATGACTACAGGATCACAAATCTTCACTGATTTCTCATCAATTCACAGTGAATATAGAACATGCTTTGCCCACCATCCAGATCAAAATGTCACAAACCCACTCTCTATGTTTTCCATTACGTTATGGTGCTCAAGGAAGGCAACATCTCCAAAGCTTTTCCCGCTGGGATTCCCAACTAAACACCTGGAAAAGCAGCACACATGTCACAAATCAATAGCAATCATTTTTCTATGGGGTTTCAGTAATACACATACATTATTTAAACCCCGACAAAATATCGAGAAGTTAAGTTATATCTTTAACATAATGGAATGCACCAAAACAGCTCAGGGCATTATGAAAGGATGGGAGGGCACGAAACGACTTCAGAAAATAATACGTCAGATGGTTAAAAACTTGGGAAAAGTGAGCTTTCGGAAGTATTTGAAAGGAGGAATAAGGGGGGAGGAGGGGCAGAGAGGTGTAGGGAGGGTATTTTCCAAGGCTTTGAGCCCAGGCAGTTGAAGGGATGCCTATCGATAAACTAAAATGGCGAATGTGTCAGTTGCCAGAATTTGAGAAGGTCAAATTTCAGTAGGTTATGGGACTGGAGGAGGTGACAGAGTTAGGGAGGGGGTGTAGGGGCTGGAGGGAGGTTACAGAGATAGGGAGGGGGTGTAGGGGCTGGAGGAGGTGACAGAGCTAGGGAGGGGATGTAGGGGTTGGAGGAGGTGACAGAGTTATGGAGGGGATGTAGGGGCTGGAGGAGGTGACAGAGCTAGGGAAGGGGTGTAGGGGCTGGAGGGAGGTTACAGAGATAGGGAGGGGGTGTAGGGGCTGGAGGAGGTGACAGAGCTAGGGAGGGGGTGTAGGGGCTGGAGGAGGTGACAGAGTTAGGGAGGGGGTGTAGGGGCTGGAGGAGGTTACAGAGATAGGGAGGGGGTGTAGGGGCTGGAGGGGTTACAGAGATAGGGAGGGGGTGTAGGGGCTGGAGGAGGTGAGAGATAGGGAAGGGTGTAGGGGCTGGAGGAGGTGACAAAGGTAGGGAGGCGGTGTAGGGGCTGGAGGAGGTGACAGAGATAGGGAGGGGGTGTAGGGGCTGGAGGAGTTACAGAGATAGGGAGGGGGTGTAGGGCCTGGAGGAGGTGATAGAGCTAGGGAGGGGGTGTAGGGGCTGGATGAGGTGACAGAGATAGGGAGGGGGTGTAGGGGCTGGAGGGGGTTACAGAGATAGGGAGGGGTTGTAGGGGCTGGAGGAAGTGACAGAGATAGGGAGGGGTGTAGGGGCTGGAGGAGGTGGCAGAGATAGGGAGGGGGTTTAGGGGCTGGAGGAGGTGACAGAGATAGGGAGGGGGTGTTAGGGCTGCAGGAGGTGATAGAGATAGGGAGGGGTTGTAGGGGCTGGAGGAGATGACAGAGATAGGGAGGGGGTGTAGGGGCTGGAGGAGGTGACAGAGTTACGGAGGGTGTGTAGGGGCTGGAGGAGGTGACAGAGTTAGGGAGGGGGTGTAGGGGCTGGAGGAGGTGACAGAGTTAGGGAGGGGTGGAGAGATTGGAGGAGGTGACACAGTTAGGGAGGTGTGTAGGGGCTGGAGGACGTGGCAGAGATAGGGAGGGGGTTTAGGGGCTGGAGGAGGTGACAGAGATAGGGTGGGGGTGTCGGGGCTGGAGGAGGTGACAGAGTTAGGGAGGGGTTGTAGGGGCTGGAGGAGGTGACAGAGATAGGGTGGGGGTGTCGGGGCTGGAGGAGGTGGCAGAGATAGGGAGGGGGTGTAGGGGCTGGAGGAGGTGACACAGTTAGGGAGGTGTGTAGGGGCTGGAGGACGTGGCAGAGATAGGGAGGGGGTTTAGGGGCTGGAGGAGGTGGCAGAGATAGGGAGGGGGTGTAGGGGCTGGAGGAGGTGACAGAGTTAGGGAGGGGTGTAGAGGCTGGAGGACGTGGCAGAGATAGGGAGGGGGTTTAGGGGCTGGAGGAGGTGACAGAGATAGGGTGGGGGTGTCGGGGCTGGAGGAGGTGACAGAGTTAGGGAGGGGTTGTAGGGGCTGGAGGAGGTGACAGAGATAGCGCGGGGTGTAGAGGCTGGAGGAGGTGGCAGAGATAGGGAGGGGGTGTAGGGGCTGGAGGAGGTGACAGAGTTAGGGAGGTGTGTAGAGGCTGGAGGAGGTGACACAGTTAGGGAGGGGATGTAGGAGCTGGAAGAATTGACAAAGATAGGGAGGGGGTTTAGGGGCTGGAGGACGTGGCAGAGATAGGGAGGGGTTTTAGGGGCTGGAGGAGATGACAGAGATAGGGAGGGGGTGTAGGGGCTGGAGGGGGTTACAGAGATAGGGAGGGGGTGTAGGGGCTGGAGGGGGTTACAGAGATAGGGAGGGGGTGTAGGGGCTGGAGGGGGTTACAGAGATAGGGAGGGGGTGTAGGGGCAGGAGGAGGTGACAGAGATAGGGAGGGGTGTAGGGGCTGGAGGGGGTTACAGAGATAGGGAGGGGGTGTAGGGGCTGGAGGGAGGTTACAGAGATAGGGAGGGGTGGAGAGACTGGAGGAGGTGACACAGTTAGGGAGGAGATGTAGGGGCTGGAGGAGGTTACAGAGATAGGGAGGGGGTGTAGGGGCTGGAGGAGGTGAGAGATAGGGAGGGGGTGTAGGGCCTGGAGGAGGTGACAGAGATAGGGAGGGGGTGTAGGGGCTGGAGGGGGTTTCAGAGATAGGGAGGGGATGTAGGGGCTGGAGGAAGTGACAGAGATAGGGAGGGGGTGTAGGGGCTGGAGGAGGTGACAGAGTTAGGGAGGGGGTGTAGGGGCTGGAGGAGGTGACAGAGATAGGGAGGGGATGTAGGGGCTGGAGGAGGTGACAGAGTTAGGGAGGGGTTGTAGGGGCTGGAGGAGGTGACAGAGATAGCGCGGGGTGTAGGGGCTGGAGGAGGTGACAGAGATAGGGAGGGGGTGTAGAGACTGGAGGAGGTGACAGAGTTAGGGAGGGGATGTCGGGGCTGCAGGAGGTGACAGAGTTAGCGAGGAGGTTAGGGGCTGGAGGAGGTGACAGAGATAGGGAGGGGATTAGGGGCTGTCGGAGGTGACAGAGATAGGGAGGGGGTGTCGGGGCTGGAGGAGGTGACAGAGTTAGGGAGGGGGTGTAGTGGCTGGAGGAGGTGACAGAGTTAGGGAGCTGGTGTAGGGGCTGGAGGGGGTGACAGAGATAGGGAGGTGGTGTAGGGGCTGGAGGAGGTTACAGAGATAGGGAAGAGGTGTAGGGGTTGGAGGAGGTTACAGAGATAGGGAGGGGGTGTAGGGACTGGAGGAGGTGACAGAGATAGGGAGGGGGTGTAGGGACTGGAGGAGGTTACAGAGATAGGGAGGGGGTGTCGGGACTGGAGGAGGTGACAGAGATAGGGAGGGGGTGTAGGGACTGGAGGAGGTGACAGAGTCCCCATACGCTTTCTCATGTTTAAAAAAAATAAGGAAGTGCTGTTTCACTTGTATAAGGCCTTGCTCAGAGAGACACTTGGATGTTGGCGCAGAGTTTTCCAGGCTGAGATTGATAGGTTTTTGCTCGGCAGGAAATCTAGTAACATGAAGAAAAATTGGACACGTGACTGAAAGGCAAGACCTAATTGAATGGCAGAATACAGAACAGATGAGTGAGGTTGAATCCCATTTCGATGTTGGTTTCTCAATTAACGTTCCCTGAGGTTTGTTTGTGATGCCCCATTGTCTTCTTCCACTGTACATTACACATCCTCGCCTCACTGTCAACATTCAATTTAATCTCAAGAATCACTGTGAAAGCCCATCTCATCTTTGTTCTCAGTTTCTCTACTCTGTGAAAGTTCTTTGGGCCTGAGACTCTGTGAGTGCCTGGAGCCTTTGCCTATCAATCAGTCCTGGATGAGCTAAAGCAGTGGGGTTCAGGAGCTGGGATCCAGTCCAGCCAAGATTGTATGTGAACGTTCCAAATGGCCATTTTAAGGTTGGGGCAGTGGTGGGGGGGGGTAATGATGGGGAAGTCTATCTGACGTTTTCTTCCTAACATGTGGCACTGAGGCCAAAAGTGACTCACAAACTGATGTGGCACCTGAGATTAGGATATAGCCTTGGAACTTCCTAGTGCTGAATGGTGTCTTCACATGACATGAATACTCAGAAAAGGAAGGCGAGCACTTATGTAATACCTTCCACAATTTCAGCACATCCCAATGTGCCTCTGACCTGATGAATAAAACTAAGCAGATAACCCTTCTCAGCAGATAATAATCCAACACTTACCGCAAGGCGCCCAAATTGCCATAGTAAAATTCATCATGGTTAGCTGCACACCTTTGATTAAATAATTTCATCCCAGCTTGCTCTCTTCCAATGCAGACTTTACAAAGCTTCCCTTTAAAATTCATTCCGGGCATACAGCCTTTGCGGAAATAGTTTGCAAATGCTAGAAATCAGAGGGAGAGAAAGAGGCTAACTTAATGTGCAACGTTCAGTACTTGTGGTCACATCGCAGGGTCAAAGTGCATTGGGCAAAATGTAAGCTCGATGGCTGGGCGAGATCTGAAAGTCCCACCCTAATTTCCAGTTCGGTTCTGCAGTGAAGGAAGGCAGTAAGTACAGGAACCTCCACACTGCTAACCCAGAAGTGTTGACACCATTCTCAAAATTCACCAATTTCAGAACACCTGCAATTTTCAGTAAGGCAGAACAATAGCTTTTCCAAATCTCATCTGGTCAGTAGGGATTTCTGGAGATGAGAACCATGGATTGAAGATCAGAAGGGTCTAAAAGATGACGAAGATAATGTTGAACACTTTAGGCTTCATCAGTAAACACTGCAGCATCAATTAAAGTGAGTTATGACAATGCTGTTATTGAAAAGGTAAGTGACACATTTAATAATATGTTTCCCAGCTTATTACTCCTGATACCAACATGCTGTCAATTGAGACAATATGATTTTAAAAGTGAAAATAATACTTGGCTATTTCAAATTTTTGACAGAATTCTGAGCTTTGGGCTGTCTTCAAAAGCATTATTGGATTCTGCTCAGCAGGGTTTGTTTACACAGCTGTTCAGAGACTATCAATTTGAATATTTGGGTATTTTCTAAACAACTGCCAACAGGGTGAGTACACAAAATTATCACAGATAATATTTACAGATGCAGAAGCTTCTAAGTAGAATAATTATTTTAAAGTGGATATCAAGTTATGTTCGTATATTTTGACATGTTCATGAGATTTTCAAATATTACCAAGCCTTATTATGGGATTTGTGAGTTCTACTCATAACGCATATAGGGTGAGCTGGTTGGGGGAGGATTGTATGGATAAGGGAGAGGATTTTGGGTTAGCATTAGGGGGACCACTGTGCAGAACTGGTCATATGTCACTGTGAATGTTACTGAACTGCTCCAGTTTCAATAATAAGGGACATTTATGAGTAGAGGGTCTGTGGTTCTAGAAATATAAATAATTGATTGTGGAAGGGCATAAATGTAAGAGGTTGAGGGCTGACCTTATAGAGGTTTATGAAATCATGAAGGCCATTGATAAGGTGAATAATAAGCATCCTTTCCCCAGGGGATATCAAAACTATCGTTAAGGTGATGGGAGAAAGATTTAAAAAGGACCCAAAGGCAACTTTTTCACACAGAGAGTGGTTCCTTTGTAGGTTGAACTGCCAGAGAAAGTGGTAGATGCAGGTACAGTTACAACATTTAAATATTTGGATACAACATTTGGATAGGTACAAGAATAGGAAAGCTTTAGAGGGGTATGGGCCAAATGCAGGCAAGTGAGTCTAGTTTAGTTTAGGAAATTTGGTCAGCATGGACAAGTTGGACCATAGAGTCTGTTTCATTGCTGTATAACCCTATGACTCTATAAGCCACCATCTCCATCTTAGGCCTCACCCATGTAAAAGGAGGCCAAACTCCAAGACACTGCCATATCTGTGGAATAAAGAACCCCATGGCCCGCCTGATGGGGGTGAAGTTAAGATTACAATGTTGGGAAAATTGCTGACTCACTATCCCTACCTCTATGGTGAAATTCAGGCTCTAAGATGTGTAACTAAGCTGTTCAGATAAGGTTGCTTTTGTGTCAAGTCCATTATTGTTACTTTTTATTCAATAACAAGACGTGGCTATCACTGGCTGGACCAGCACTTATTACCGATTCCAGTGGCCCTTGAGAAGGTGGGGGTGAGCTACCTTCTTGAGCCGCTGCAGTCCACCTGCTGTAGGGTGACCCACAATGCCCTGAGGGAGGGAATTCCAGGAATTTGACCCAGTGAAGGAACAGTGATATATTTCCAAGTCAGGATGGTGAGTGACTTGAAGGGGAACCTGGAGGTGGTCCTGTTCCCATGTATATCTGATCCCCTTGTCCTTCTCGATCCAAGTCGTTCCAGTTTGGAAGATGATTGTTTGCTGCTGAGCAGTGGTGGTGGAGGGAGGGGATGTTTGATGATATGATGCCAATCAAACAGCTGCTTGGTCCTGGATGGTGTCAAGCTTCTTGAGTATTATTGGAGCTGCCCCCATCCAGGCAAGTGGGGAGTATTCCATCACACCCTTGACTTGGGCCTTGTAGATGGTTGGGCAGACATTAGAGAGTCAGGAGGTGAGTGACCTGCTGCAGGATTGCTACCCTTGGATCTACTCTTGTACCAACTGGGTTTGCACAGTGAGTCCAGTTCAATTTCTAGTCAATGATAAAGGTCCGGACTGTCCTGTATAATCGAACAAATTAGGAGCAGGAATAGGCCGTTTGGTCCTTTGAGTATGTTCCATGATCAGATTGATTTCCATATCCCAACCTGTCCCAAGAACCTCTGACTATCATCTTAGTCCCAGTTGCCACAGAGTGCAGAATGACCTCCAAGGCTAAGGAGGTGAATTTCAGACACTGCCCACATTTGTGGGCGGCACGGTGGCACAGTGGTTAGCACTGCTGCCTCACAGCGCTGGAGACCCGGGTTCAATTCCTGCCTCAGGCGACTGACTGTGTGGAGTTTGCACATTCTCCCCATGTCTGCGTGGGTTTCCTCCGGGTGCTCCGGTTTCCTCCCACAGTCCAAAAATGTGTAGGTTAGGGTGAATTGGCCATGCTAAATTGCCTGTAGTGTTAGGTAAGGGGTAAATGTAGGGGGATGGGTGGGTTGCGCTTCGGCGGGGCGGTGTGGACTTGTTAGGCCAAAGGTCCTGTTTCCAAACTGTAATGTAATCTAAAAATTTCTGGTGTCACTCCTCACCCCCATCACTCAGTGTGAGCAGCAGGGTCTTTGTGATGACTCAGACAGTTTGGTAGCCTGCTGTTTCACATTGCGATATGGGAACGGGTGGCAATGGGCCAGAGGTATCTCAGGTGACCTTTAGGCACTGTGCTGCCAAGTGTCTTAGTAGGGCAACTTCACTCACATCCCTCCTGTTGTCCTGAATTGGATAATGAGCCTGGAGGTGGCTAACTAGGAAACTGCTTCCAGGAACAAAGCAAACCCTTAGATATTAAACACAAATAGAAATTACTGGATGCACTGCCCAGGTCTGAGAAGGCAGCAGCTGGGGGAAAGTTTCAGGCCAATGACATTTCATTGTATCTGTTAACTTTCATTCCATAAAAGCTGCCTGACCTGCCAAATATTTCCAGCACTTTCTGTCAGCCCCACTCCCACACTCATCCATTTGGTCCTGATGGCAGGCTCTTCCTGTTTGAAGTCCACAGTCAAACCCTGTCTGTTGCTGATTTTAGACTTTTGATCAACCAACCTTTTCCCTGTCACTCCTTCAAAGTGTTTTATGAATTCCATGAACAAAGCTGGACAAGTATAATTAAAAATATTAATTTTGATACTTTTCTTCTGGAATTTCTTGCTGCAGTGTCCTGGAGATCACTCAGCCATTCCGAGACACTCCAGGACAATTCCGGCAATACTCCATGGTTACATCCAACGCTTCAATCTCCACCTAACCCAGGTCTCTCTTACCCTTATTGATGTCGCAGATGTCAGTGCTGTTTCGGTCAGGCCGGACGGTGTATTTTGTGAGGAGAAGCCAACCCGCTGGGCTGTACAAGTGGCCATGGCAGCTTCGCCTTCCCGCCAAATTAAAGATGGTCTCGCCTCGGGAAGCCTTCTTTACCACAGCAAGGGCATAGACTGGAGGCAGGACTGTAGCAGGAGTATAAGATGGTGCAGCACGTGAGTAATAGGAGTCAACGAATGGGAAGCTCTTCATTGTCCACAGTGGACATTTTCCGCGTCAACTCTGTTCAGAGGTGGAGAAAGTGAGGGCTGCGGATGCTGGGGATCAGAGCTTCAAAAGGTGTTGCTGGAAAAGCGCAGCAGGTCAGGCAGCATCAACAAAGGAGAAGGAGAATCGACGTTTCGGGCATAAGCCCTTCTTCAGAAATCGGCTGCGCTTTTCCAGCAACACCTTTTGAAGCTGTGTTCAGAGATGGAATGACACACCCTCTGCAGCAGGTGGCGCTTGACTATAGTTCTCCTGGAAGCTGTCAGGTAATATCCCTCCCTTTGAGGCAGGAGGCCTGGGTTCAAGTTGCACTTGCTCCAGAGATGTGTGTTGCTGAGTAGGTTGGTTAGGAAGTAGGATTGAATCCCCACCACTCACACTGACCCTCATGTAACAGGGAGTCGCTCATCACTGTCAATCCTCTGTCACAGTGGGCTCAATTAACTTGGTTTCATTTGAAGCCTATTTCGTGGGCCAACTGCTTCTGGCAGTTCAGCCTCCGCGATAAAATGGCTCAGATAATGCCCCCTTCTCCCATCTCACCAAGTTGACATGATTGTAATCAGATGGTTTTCAAATTACACCCAAACCCTTAGACATTGAACACAAACAGAAATTACTGGATGCACTGCCCAGGTCTGAGAAGGCAGCAGCTGGGGGGACGTTTCAGGCCAATGACACTTCATTGTATCTGTGAACTTCCATTCCGTAAAAGCTGCCTGACCTGCCAAATATTTCCGGCACTTTCTGAATCTACTTCAGATTTCCAGAATCCACAGTATGTTACGTCTTTTTCCCGACTGTTCCTGACCACTGTACCTTCAGCCTCAAAGTGAGTCTCTCCATCTTTCCCACTGGCCTCTGGGCATTTGTCCCCTGGAACACAGAAGGTACATAAGCTATCATTGAGGAACACATCACTGCAACATTTACACACATGATTTACACAGTATTGGTGTGGTGCGTGACATGAATGTACTGATTGACCTGTGCCACAAATGGCGAAGGTGTCATGATAAAGGCCACCACTAAATAGGCACCACATTGAGGTATTGACATTCTCTGGGGCAGCAGAGCATGGTTTTTCAGCACACTGGGCTATTAAGGCTGTGATACTGGATTAGTGGTGCTGGAAGAGCACAGCAGTTCAGGCAGCAACCAACGAGCAGCGAAATCGACGTTTCGGGCAAAAGCCCTTCCTCAACCCAGCCCTGAAAGATCCATCGTGTGACCTCCCTCCCACAATTGCCATCCCCCAGTCAAAGTTAAAAATCACACAACACCAGATTGTAGTCCATCAGGTTTATTTGGGCACACCAGCTTTTGGAGCGCTGCTCCTTTATCAGGTAGCTATGATTTTTAACTTTGTCCAGCCCAGTCCAACACCAGCTCCTCGACATCATGACTTCCCCAGTCAAAGTTTTTTTTAACCCATCATTCACAACTAACAAAGAGGCAACAGAATGAAAAACAACATGTTTTTGCCCCAGGGTCTTCTCCCTTGTTTGCTCTCCATGTTGCTCTTGAGATTAACCTTCAGCTAATGGAGGTGGTAGTGTGGGCAGGGCATGCACAATTTTCAACTTTAATAGTCAATCTACACTCGATATACAGCACAAAAACAGACCATTTGACACAGGCCATCCATGCTGCGTTTAATGCTGCAATCACATCCTGACCTCTCATTCCTCACCAAAGTCTACCATCTTAAATTCCACTTGTCCCGTTCCCCTTTAAATTCATCCACACTATTCATTTTAACCATTCCTTGAGTTACGACATAATCTCTACTCTTCTGGAATTCCACGTTAGATTACTAACATCATTGCCTCTGGTTTCAGACATGCAAACGATGATGTTAGTAGTCATCAGTTACCTTTTCCTTCCCTGCCAAAGCCTATTGGCTCTGTAATCTCTCCATTTCCCACGATTTTTAAAATGACCCCCTCCAAGGCCGGCACATCCTTCCCTGGACATGAAGCCCAAAACTGCTCACAATATTCAAATTGCAGTCTGACCAAAGCCTTATATAGCCTCAGTAGTACATCTCTGCTTTTGTACTCTCACCCTATTGGAATGAATGTTAACATTGCATTTATCTTTCTCACTGAACCTGCATATTAACCTTAACAGTGTCCTGAACTGGGACTCCCTTTGTGTTTCAGATTTCCAAAGCCTTTCCCCATTTACAAAATAGTCAATGCCTCTGTTCTTCGGATCAAAGTGCATAACCTCACACATCGTATTCCATCTGCCACTTCTTTGCCCACTTTCCTAAGCTGTCCATGTCCTTCTGCAGCTTCTCCACTTCCTCAATAGTACCTGTCCCTCCACTTATTCTTTGTGGTTCCAACACTGATCCCTGCAGAACTCCACTAGTCACCGACTACCATTATGAAAAAGATCCTTACTCTCCTTCTCTCTCCTTACTCTCTCCCTACTCTCTCCTTCTGCCAGTTAGCCAATACTCTATCCATACAAGTACCTAGCCCCTAATACCATGGGTTCTTATCTTATTTAGCAGCCTCCTATATGGCACCTTGTCACATGCTTTCTGGAAATCCAAATAGAATATGTCCACTGACTCTCCTTTGTCTAACTTGCTCATTATCCCCTCAAAGAATTCTAACAGATTTATCGGGTGTGATCTCCCCTTGATGAAGCCCTACAATACACTGCCAAATACTCCACAATCTCATCCTTAATAATAGACTCTAAAATCTTACCAACAACAGAGGGCATGTTAACTGGCCTATAGTTTGCTGTCTTCTGCCTCCCTCTCTTCTTAAATTGGGGTATTTCATTAGACATTTCCAGTTCTCTGGCACCCTCCCTGACTCCAGTGACTCCTGAAAGTTCACCGCCAATTCCTCTACAATCTCCTTCAAAACTCTGAGGAGTAGTCCATCTGGTTTGGGTAATTTATCCATATTCAGACCTTTCAACTCCCCCAGCACCTTCGCCTCAGTGACAGCCACTATGCTCACCTCTGCCCCCTGCCTGTCTCACTTGTGAAGTTCTGGTATGCTGCTGGTATCCTTCACGGTGAAAACTCATGTCAATGACCTTTTCAGTTCCTCCATCATCTCTTTGCTCCTCATTACTACTTCTCCAGCCTCACTTTCCAGTGGCCCAATGTCCACACTTGCCTCTCCCTTACCTGTTTGGCTATCTTAAAAACACTTGCAATCTTCTTTTATATTACGAGTTAGCTTAGCGTCATATTTCATCCTCTCCCTCCTTATTGCCCTTTGAGTTGTCCTCTGCTCGTTCCCAAATCTCTGGCTTCCCACTGAGCTTCACCACATTGTATGCTGTTCTCTTTTGCTTTTATGCTGTCCCTGACTTCCCTTGTCAGCGATGGTTGCCTCATCCTCCCCTTAGTATGTTTTTGCTTCCTTGGGATAACTTCCTGTTGCGCCTCCCAAATTGCCCCCAGCAACTCCTGCCGCTGCTTCTCCACCATCTTCCCCCCCCGCTACACTCTCTTTCCAGTCAATTCGACCAACTCCTCCCTCATGTCTTTGTAGTTACCTTTACTTGACTGTAATACTGTTAAATTTGATTCCAGCTTCTCCCTCTCAAACTGTGGGGTGAATTCTACCTTATTGTAGTTACTGTCCCTGAGGGATCCCTTCACCTTGAGCTCCCTAATTAACTCTGTCTCATTGCACATCACTAAAAAGGGAATTGCGGGTTCCCTAGTGGGCTCTACCACAAGCTGCTCCAAACGTTCCATCTCATAGATATTCCACAAATTCCTTTTCTTGGGATCTGCTACCAACCTGATTTTCCCAGCACACTGAAAGCTCCCCCATGATTATTGTAATAGTGCCTTCCTTATATACCAAATCTATCTCCTGATTTACTTTCTGCCCTACATCCTGACAACTGCCAGGAAGCCTGGGCACTATACCCATCAGGTTCCTCAACTCAACCCATACGGATGCTAAGCTTTCCCACTCTACATTACTTGTTCGGTGCCTCTCCCTTGGAATGCTTCTGTCCTGTCTCTGGAGCTGCAAGTAAAGACACATTCCAGGAATCTTGGACCACAAATGCGTAATTGGTGCCCGGACCCAACTGATAACACTTAATGTTGATCATACATGCAATGCAAGGCTTCATTACTGGTCACCTTCAACCAATTATTACAATATTCACCAGCATTTCTTCGCAATATGAAAGAAGGTGCCAAGCAGACGGCACTATTTACCATAATATTCCGTCACCACGGGAGCAAGGCCGCAGTTCCCAGCGATGTAAGCATGCGACGCATCAAGGGAGGCTGCGTCTACCTCATCCTTCTGCAAAATGAAATGAAACTTCATTGTTTCACGTAGGGCCCTGGCGTTAAAGGCTATCTTTGGGAGAGATTCCTCTTCCTAAGAAGAGCAACCAACTCTTGAAATGAATACTGATGGAAAAGCAAAAGACTGCCAATACCAGGCATATAGTCATAGAGTCATACAGCTCAGAAACAGACCCTTCAATCCTTCCAATCCATGCTGAGCACCATCTCAAATTAAAACAGTCCCACCTGCACTGCCTGGCCCATATCCCTCCAAACATCTCTTATTCATGTAATTATCCAAATGTCTTTTAAACGTTCTGAAATCAATTCTCAGCAAATAGGCAGCATGTGCCGATGGTAACATTTCAGGTCACTGACCCTGGAGGTTTAAGGTGAGAGGGGAAAGATTTAAAAGAGTCCTGAGGGACAACGTTTTGACACAGAGGTTGGTTTGTATGTACATGGAATGAACTGCCAGAGGAAGTGATAGATTGCAACATTGAAAAGACATATTGATTGGGACATGAATACAAAAGGATTAGAGGGATATGGGCCAAACAGAGGCAAATGGGACTAGTTTAGTTTGGGAAACTTGGTCAGCATGGGCAAGTTGGACCGAAGGGTTGTTTCCGTGCTGTATGTCTCTATGACTCTATAAAAATGGATTTCTGAATGAGTGGAATTACATACTTCAAATCTCTGGGATAAGCTAATGGAAGGTTTCTTATTTTGGGATGGATGAGTAACAATGGGACAAATAATTCTCTCTCCATCTATCTTATTGTTTTCGCATGACTATTTTCTTTTACATGTAAATGAATGGTAATATCTGTTATTCCATTTAGAAACTATGCATAAAGAACACATGGGCGCTATATTTTCCACCCAGAGGTCAACCATTCACTCCTAAAGGTGTTGATGATTATGGGATAAAATACTGTGGCTACTGCATCATTGTGGGGTACAGTTATGGACAGCACTGTCCGTTGTCAGGGTACAGTTATGGATAACTCTGTCCTTTGTTGGGGTACAGTTATGGAGAGCACTGTCCTTCGTTGGGGTACAGTTATTGGTACACTGTCCTTTCTTGGGGTACAGTTATGGATAATACTGTCCTTTGTTGGGGTACAGTTATGGACAGCACTGTCCATGGATGGGTACAGTTATTGGTAAACTGTCTTTTGTTGTGGTACAGTTATGGACAGCACTGTCCTTTGTTGGGGTACCGTTATTAATACACTGTCCTTTATTGGGGTACAGTTATTGGTACACTGTCCTTTATTGGGGTACAGTTATAGAAAACACTGTCCTTTGTTGGGGGACAGTTATGGACAGCACTGCCCGTTGTTGGGGTACAGTTATGGAGAGCACTGTCCTTTGTTGGGGTACAGTTATTGGTACACTGTCCTTTGTTGGGGTACAGTTATGGACAGCACAGTCCTTTGTTGGGGTACAGTTATGGACAGCACTGTCCTTTGTTGGGGTACAGTTATGGAGAGCACTGTCCTTTGTTGGTGTACAGTTATTGGTACACTGTCCTTGATGGGGTACAGTTATGGACAGCACTGTCCTTTGTTGGGGTACATTTATGGACAGCACAGTCCTTTGTTGGGGTACAGTTATTGGTACACTGTCCTTTGATGGGGTACAGTAATGGATAGCACTGTTGTTTGTTGGGGTACAGTTATTGGTACACTGTCCTTTGATGGGGTACAGTTATGGATAGCACTGTCCCTTGTTGGGGTACAGTTATTGGTACACTGTCCTTTGTTGGGGTACAGTTTTGGATAGCACTGTTGTTTGTTGGGGTACAGTTATTGGTACACTGTCCTTTGTTGAGGTACAGTTTTGGATAGCACTGTTGTTTGCTGGGGTACGGTTATTGGTAAAAACAATGACTGCAGATGCTGAAAACCAAATACTGGATTAGTGGTGCTGGAAGAGCACAGCAGTTCAGGCAGCATCCAACGAGCAGCGAAATCGACGTTTCGGGCAAAAGCCCTTCATCAGGAATAAAGGCAGTGAGCCTGAAGCATGGAGAGATAAGCTAGAGGAGGGTGGGGGTGGGGAGAGTTATTGGTACACTGTCCTTTGTTGGGGTGCAGTTATGGAGAGCACTGTCCTTTGTTTGGGTACAGTTATCGATAACACTGTCCTTTGTTAGGGTACAGTT
This sequence comes from Chiloscyllium punctatum, assembly GCF_047496795.1. Lineage (NCBI taxonomy): Eukaryota > Metazoa > Chordata > Chondrichthyes > Orectolobiformes > Hemiscylliidae > Chiloscyllium > Chiloscyllium punctatum. Next base: position 47,932,107 of record NC_092755.1, on the reverse strand, counting down.
ATTGGTACATTGACCATTGTAGGGGTAGAGTTATGGATAACACAGTCCTTTGTTGGGGTACAGTTATTGGTACACTGTCCTTTGTTGGGGTACAGTTATCGATAACACCGTCCTTTGTTGGGGCACAGTTATGGACAGCACTGTCCTTTGTTGGGATACAGTTATGGATAACACTGTCCTTTGTTGGGATACAGTTGTGGAGAGCACTGTCCTTTGTTGGGGTACAGTTATGGACAACACTGTCCTTTGTTGGTGTACAGTTATGGAGAGCACTGTCCTTTGTTGGGGTACAGTTATGGACAGCAGTGTCTTTTGTTGGGGTACAGTTATGGACAGCAGTGTCTTTTGTTGGGGTACAGTTATGGATAACACTGTCCTTTGTTGGGGTACAGTTATGGACAACACTGTCCTTTGTTGGGGTACAGTTATGGACAGCAGTGTCTTTTGTTGGGGTACAGTTATGGATAACACCATCCTTTGTTGTGGACAGCACTGTGCTTTATTGGGGTACAGTTATTGGTACACTGTCCTTTGTTGGGGTACAGTTATGGAGAGCCCTGTCCTTTATTGGGGTACAGTTATGGATAACACTGTCCTTTGTTGAGGTACAGTTATGGGCAACACTGTCCTTTGTTGAGGTACAGTTATGGACAGCACTGTCCTTTGTTAGGGTACAGTTATGGACAACACTGTCCTTTGTTGAGGTACAGTTATGGGCAACACTGTCCTTTGTTGAGGTACAGTTATGGATAGCACTGTCGTTCTTTGGGGCACAGTTATTGGTACACTGTCCTTTGTTGGGGTACAGTTATGGACAGCACTGTCCTTTGTTAGGGTACAGTTATGGACAACACTGTCCTTTGTTGAGGTACAGTTATGGGCAACACTGTCCTTTGTTGAGGTACAGTTATGGATAGCACTGTCGTTCTTTGGGGCACAGTTATTGGTACACTGTCCTTTGTTAGGGTACAGTTATTGGTACATTGACCATTGTAGGGGTAGAGTTATGGATAACACAGTCCTTTGTTGGGGTACAGTTATGGATAGTACTGTTATTTGTGTGGTACAGTTATGAAAAACAATGTCCTTTGCTGGGGTACAGTTATTGTTACACTGTCCATTGTTGCGGTACAGTTATGGATAACACTGTCCTTTGTTGGGTCACAGTTATGGACAGCACTGTCTTTTGTTGGGCTACAGTTATTGTTACACTATCCCTTATGGGGTACAGTTATGGATAGCGCTGTCCTTTGTTGGGATACAGTTATGGACAGCACTGTCGTTCTTTGGGGTACAGTTATTGGTACACTGTCCTTTGTTGGGGTACAGTTATGGAGAGCCCTGTCCTTATTGGGGTACAGTTATGGATAACACTGTCCTTTGTTGAGGTACAGTTATGGACAACGCTGTCCTTTGTTGAGGTACAGTTATGGACAGCACTGTCGTTCTTTGGGGTACAGTTATTGGTACACTGTCTTTTGTTGGGATACAGTTATGGACAGCACTGTCCTTTGTTGGGGTACAGTTATTGGTACATTGACCATTGTAGGGGTAGAGTTATGGATAACACAGTCCTTTGTTGGGGTACAGTTATGGATAGTACTGTTATTTGTGTGGTACAGTTATGGAAAACAATGTCCTTTGTTGGGTCACAGTTATGGACAGCACTGTGCTTTATTGGGGTACAGTTATTGGTACACTGTCCTTTGTTGGGGTACAGTTATGGAGAGCCCTGTCCTTTATTGGGGTACAGTTATGGATAACACTGTCCTTTGTTGAGGTACAGTTATGGATAGTACTGTTATTTGTGTGGTACAGTTATGGAAAACAATGTCCTTTGCTGGGGTACAGTTATTGGTACACTGTCCATTGTTGCGGTACAGTTATCGATAACACCATCCTTTGTTGGAGTACAGTTATGGACAACACTGTCCTTTGTTGAGGTACAGTTATGGACAACCCTGTCCTTTGTTGAGGTACAGTTATGGGCAACACTGTCCTTTGTTGAGGTACAGTTATGGATAGCACTGTCGTTCTTTGGGGCACAGTTATTGGTACACTGTCCTTTGTTGGGATACAGTTATGGACAGCACTGTCCTTTGTTAGGGTACAGTTATTGGTACATTGACCATTGTAGGGGTAGAGTTATGGATAACACAGTCCTTTGTTGGGGTACAGTTATGGATAGTACTGTTATTTGTGTGGTACAGTTATGGAAAACAATGTCCTTTGCTGGGGTACAGTTATTGGTACACCGTCCATTGTTGCGGTACAGTTATGTATAACACTGTCCTTTGTTAGGTCACAGTTATGGACAGCACTGTCTTTTGTTGGGCTACAGTTATTGTTACACTATCCTTTATGGGGTACAGTTATGGATAGCGCTGTCCTTTGTTGGGGTACAGTTATGGACAACACTGTTCTTTGTTGGGATACAGTTATGGAGAGCACTGTCCTTTGTTGGGGTACAGTTATTGGTACACTGTCCTTTGTTGGGGGACAGTTATGGACAGCACTGTCGTTCTTTGGGGTACAGTTATTGGTACACTGTCCTTTGTTGGGATACAGTTATCGTTAACACCATCCTTTGTTGGGGTACAGTTATCGATAACACCATCCTTTGTTGGGTCACAGTTATGGACAGCACTGTGCTTTATTGGGGTACAGTTATTGGTACACTGTCCTTTGTTGGGGTACAGTTATGGAGAGCCCTGTCCTTTATTGGGGTACAGTTATGGATAACACTGTCCTTTGTTGAGGTACAGTTATGGACAACACTGTCTTCTGTTGAGGTACAGTTATGGACAGCACTGTCGTTCTTTGGGGTACAGTTATTGGTACACTGTCCTTTGTTGGGATACAGTTATCGATAACACCATCCTTTGTTGGGGTGCAGTTATGGACAGCACTGTCCTTTGTTGGGGTACAGTTATTGGTACATTGACCATTGTAGGGGTAGAGTTATGGATAACACAGTCCTTTGTTGGGGTACAGTTATGGATAACACTGTTATTTGTGTGGTACAGTTATGGAAAACAATGTCCTTTGCTGGGGTACAGTTATTGGTACACTGTCCATTGTTGCGGTACAGTTATCGATAACACCATCCTTTGTTGGAGTACAGTTATGGACAACACTGTCCTTTGTTGAGGTACAGTTATGGACAACCCTGTCCTTTGTTGAGGTACAGTTATGGGCAACACTGTCCCTTGTTGAGGTACAGTTATGGGCAACACTGTCCTTTGTTGAGGTACAGTTATGGATAGCACTGTCGTTCTTTGGGGCACAGTTATTGGTACACTGTCCTTTGTTGGGATACAGTTATGGACAGCACTGTCCTTTGTTAGGGTACAGTTATTGGTACATTGACCATTGTAGGGGTAGAGTTATGAATAACACAGTCCTTTGTTGGGGTACAGTTATGGATAGTACTGTTATTTGTGTGGTACAGTTATGGAAAACAATGTCCTTTGCTGGGGTACAGTTATTGGTACACTGTCCATTGTTGCGGTACAGTTATGTATAACACTGTCCTTTGTTGGGTCACAGTTATGGACAGCACTGTCTTTTGTTGGGCTACAGTTATTGTTACACTATCCTTTATGGGGTACAGTTATGGATAGCGCTGTCCTTTGTTGGGGTACAGTTATGGACAACACTGTTCTTTGTTGGGATACAGTTATGGAGAGCACTGTCCTTTGTTGGGGTACAGTTATTGGTACACTGTCCTTTGTTGGGGGACAGTTATGGACAGCACTGTCGTTCTTTGGGGTACAGTTATTGGTACACTGTCCTTTGTTGGGATACAGTTATCGTTAACACCATCCTTTGTTGGGGTACAGTTATCAATAACACCATCCTTTGTTGGGTCACAGTTATGGACAGCACAGTGCTTTATTGGGGTACAGTTATTGGTACACTGTCCTTTGTTGGGGTACAGTTATGGAGAGCCCTGTCCTTTATTGGGGTACAGTTATGGATAACACTGTCCTTTGTTGAGGTACAGTTATGGACAACACTGTCCTTTGTTGAGGTACAGTTATGGACAGCACTGTCGTTCTTTGGGGTACAGTTATTGGTACACTGTCCTTTGTTGGGATACAGTTATCGATAACACCATCCTTTGTTGGGGTGCAGTTATGGACAGCACTGTCCTTTGTTGGGGTACAGTTATTGGTACATTGACCATTGTAGGGGTAGAGTTATGGATAACACAGTCCTTTGTTGGGGTACAGTTATGGATAGTACTGTTATTTGTGTGGTACAGTTATGGAAAACAATGTCCTTTGCTGGGGTACAGTTATTGGTACACTGTCCATTGTTGCGGTACAGTTATCGATAACACCATCCTTTGTTGGAGTACAGTTATGGACAACACTGTCCTTTGTTGAGGTACAGTTATGGATAGCACTGTCGTTCTTTGGGGCACAGTTATTGGTACACTGTCCTTTGTTGGGATACAGTTATGGACAGCACTGTCCTTTGTTAGGGTACAGTTATTGGTACATTGACCATTGTAGGGGTAGAGTTATGGATAACACAGTCCTTTGTTGGGGTACAGTTATGGATAGTACTGTTATTTGTGTGGTACAGTTATGGAAAACAATGTCCTTTGCTGGGGTACAGTTATTGGTACACTGTCCATTGTTGCGGTACAGTTATGTATAACACTGTCCTTTGTTGGGTCACAGTTATGGACAGCACTGTCTTTTGTTGGGCTACAGTTATTGTTACACTATCCTTTATGGGGTACAGTTATGGATAGCGCTGTCCTTTGTTGGGGTACAGTTATGGACAACACTGTTCTTTGTTGGGATACAGTTATTGGTACACTGTCCTTTTTTGGGGGACAGTTATGGACAGCACTGTCCTTTGTTGGGGTACAGTTATGGATAACACTGTCCTTTGTTGGGGTCCAGTTATCGATAACCCTGTCCTTTGTTGGGCTACAGTTATGGAGAGCCCTGTCCTTTGTTGAGGTAGTTATTGGTACACTCTCCTTTGCTGGAATCCTCCCACTTCCTCCAGACCAAAGGGGTAGCCATGGGCACACGTATGGGCCCCAGCTATGCCTGTCTCTTTGTTGGCTACGTAGAGCAGTTGATCTTCCGTAATTACACCGGCACCACTCCCCACCTCTTCCTCCACTACATTGATGACTGCATTGGCGCCACCTCGTGCTCCCGCAAGGAGGTTGAGCAATTCATCAACTTCACCAACACATTCCACTCTGACCTTAAATTTACCTGGACCATCTCTGACTCCTCTCTCCCCTTCCTGGACCTCTCCATCTCCATTAATGACGACCGACTTGACACTGACATTTTTTACAAACCCACCGACTCCCACAGCTACCTGGATTTCACCTCTTCCCACCCTACCTCTTGCAAAAATGCCATCCCATATTCCCAATTCCTCCGCCTCCGCCGGATCTGCTCCCAGGAGGACCAGTTCCACCACAGAACACACCAGATGGCCTCCTTCTTTAGAGACCGCAATTTCCCTTCCCACGTGGTTAAAGATGCCCTCCAACGCATCTCATCTACATCCCGCACCTCCGCCCTCAGACCCCACCCCTCCAACCGTAACAAGGACTTAACGCCCCTGGTGCTCACATTCAACCTTACCAACCTTCGCATAAACCAAATCATCCGCCGACATTTCTGCCACCTCCAAACAGACCCCACCACCAGGGATATATTTCCCTCCCCACCCCTTTCCACCTTCCGCAAAGACCGTTCCCTCCGTGACTACCTGGTCAGGTCCACACCCCCCTACGACCCACCCTCCCATTCTGGCACTTTCCCCTGCCACCGCAGGAACTGTAAAACCTGCGCCCACACCTCCTCCCTCACCTCTATCCAAGGCCCTAAAGGAGCCTTCCACATCCATCAAAGTTTTACTTGCACATCCACTAATATCATTTATTGTATCCGTTGCTCCCAATGCGGTCTCCTCTACATTGGGGAGACTGGGCGCCTCCTAGCAGAGCGCTTTAGGGAACATCTCCGAGACACCCGCACCAATCAACCGCACCGCCCCATGGCCCAATATTTCAACTCCCCCTCCCACTCTGCCGAGGACATGGAGGTCCTGGGCCTCCTTCACCGCCGCTCCCTCACCACCTGACGCCTGGAGGAAGAACGCCTCATCTTCCACCTCGGAACACTTCAACCCCAGGGCATCAATGTGGACTTCAACAGTTTCCTCATTTCCCCTTCCCCCACCTCACCCTAGTTACAAACTTCCAGCTCAGCACTGTCCCCATGACTTGTCCAGACTTCTCCGACCTGCCTATCTCCCTTTCCACCTATCCACTCCACCCTCTCCTCCTTGACCTATCACCTTCATCCCCTCCCCCACTCACCCATTGTACTCTATGCTACTTTCTCCCCACCCCCACCCTCCTCTAGCTTATCTCTCCACGCTTCAGGCTCACTGCCTTTATTCCTGATGAAGGGCTTTTGCCCGAAACATCGATTTCGAAGCTCCTTGGATGCTGCCTGAACTGCTGTGTTCTTCCAGCACCACTAATCCAGAATCTGGTTTCCAGCATCTGCAGTCATTGTTTTTACCTCGTACAGTTATTGGTACCTTGTCTTTTGTTGGGGTACAGTTATGGATGGTAACGTCCTTTGTCAGCTATGGACACACTGTTCTTTGTTCAGGGTATAAGTATGGATGGTAAAGTCCTTTGTTGGGATAGAGTAATGCAGGTGCTGTAATATGTTGATGTATGGTTGGATAAGAAGCATCTTGTCTTGGGGTATATTTATATCGGTCTTGTAATACTTGGGGTTTGGTTATGTGGTGCTGACCAATGTTATTGCTTGGTTATGTTGGAATTATCTCATGCATGATAACAAATGCCCAAATCTACATCTCCTAATCTCTCCAACCCCTCCAACACTGTTGCATTGTCAGAATGCTCATCTCTTATCCAATCATGGACAGGCTACCAATACCTTCAGACAACCATTTTGTTTGGTGTCCACGGGTGGAATCTTCTGCTCATTCAGGAGCTGAGCTTGGAGGCAAGAAGGACATTTTGTTAGGGAGCTGGTGGTGGTGCATGTACCCAAAGCACCAACAACTCCAGCACACCCATCATTCCTAACCTTCATTTATCACATTGATTCTCCAACGCCTTCGGAGCTAAAATGCTCATCCTCAGGGTTAAAGCTTTCCTTGTTATCGCTGATCACAATCTCATTCCCTCAGCTCTTGAACTCCACATTAGTCTGTGCATCTTCCACTTTTATTATCTCACCATTTGACCACAGTCCCACAGGACCATAGGGTGCTCTGTTCATTAGAGAGAGGACTAGTGGTCAGCTTGATTCATTGGGAAATGGGGACTTCAGCTGATACAGGCACCAAATGGATGCTCTTGGTGCTACATATTGTCAAATGTTGGGGCTTTTGGAAGTGCCTCTTTAAGACTCTCTGCCCTTTTCTCCTCCTGTAAGACCCTCCTCAGACACTTCAACCATTGCTTTAGTCAATCCTTTTCATAGTTTATCCTTTAGCTTGGCGTCAATACCATATATTGCCACTTTTGCAAGAATGTTTCATTTAAAATGCATTGAAATTGTGCACCTTTATCATTTCTATGCAGTCACTCATGGATGTCGCTCTGATGCAGACTAATGGGTTGGATTTTGTGTTGAGGGCCCATTCTTCGCACTTGCTTTGTTCGGCTGCACTAATGCAGCACCACCGCACAATGCTGTTCTCCAACGAGCTCCCTGGCAAACAGCAAGATACAACAAGATTACATTTGGAAAATGTACACCATTTTATTTCACAACATCACCCCAGTTCCCTCCCTGCATTGCACTCCTTCCCCCAACAATCTCCTCTCCTGACGAACAGTGTCAATTCTTGTTAGATGGATTCTGAAAGGTTTCAACATGTGAACTCGAGGGGTTGGTTAGCTCAGTTGGCTTGCAATGCAGAGTAGCACCAACAGCATCCATTCGGTGCCTGTATCAGCTGAAGTCCCCATTTCCCAATGAATTAAGCTGACCACTAGTTCTCTCTCTAATGAACATAGCACCCTATGGCCCTGTGGGACTGTGGTAACTTTACCTTTATCACATGAACCCCCACCTCCATCAGCTCTGGCCCCAGTGCTAGCTGTTGGTCAGCCAGTATACCTCAGCTGGTGCAGGAGGCCTCAGCAAATCCAAGGCCAGCCTTGAGCTTCTTCCTTGTAATGGGCTCCTTCCTTTCATCACTTCCCTGCCCCCATGGGGGCTAAATTGACTAAGCAAGTCCTCTCTCTGGGTTTGCCAAACTCTTACCTAACCCACCAGCCCAACCCAACCACCCTGTGGCTGAACACTTTATCTCCCCCTCCCACTCCGCCAAGAACATGCAGGTCCTTGGCCTCCTCCATCGCCAGACCATGGCAACACAGCGCCTGGAGGAAGAGCGCCTCATCTTCCGTCTAGGAACCCTCCAACCACAAGGGATGAATGCAGATTTCTCCAGTTTCCTCATTCAACCCCCCCCCCTCCCCACCTTGTCTCAGTCCCAGCCCTCAGACTCAGCACCGCCTTTTTGACCTGCAATCTTCTTCCCGACTTCTCCACCCTCCCACCCCCTCTCCGGCCTATCACCCTCACCTTAACCTCCTTCCAGCTATCGCATTCCCAACGCCCCTCCCCCAAGTCCCTCCTCCCTACCTTTTATCTTAGCCTGTTTGGCACACCCTCCTCATTCCTGAAGATGGGCTGATGCCTGAAACGTCGATTCTCCTGCTCCTTGGATGCTGCCTGACCGGCTGCGCTTTTCCACATTTTTCAGCTCCTACCTAGGACCAACTAACCTTCCACCCAAACTAGGGTTCTTCCAAAGCTCCACGGCCACAACAACTTAATTCCATTGATAAGAAATCAAAGGAACTGTGAGAAATCCACTCATTCTCTCCTATTACTTTCAATGTTTGATACACTCCTTAATACACTCCAGGGGTACCTGTTATGAATATGTGTGTTTGGGATTAAGGGGAGTATAATAATAGATAAACCCAAAAGGCATCCTAGGTGATGTCAGTGACCTAGACCAAATATTTTCTCAATTTCAAGTTAGCCAAAGGAACCTGTCACAATGTTACCAGATAGTGAGATTTTGTTGATGAACCGCTGCTTATAGCCGACAGAAATTCAACCACCCAGTCCAGGAACCATTGCATTTAACATTTGTGATGATGCTGCTCCGTTAACAAGGCTATGTTGTCTACATTTTTTTTCAGAGAGGTTGTAAAGTCAGAGGCTCCGATATGTCTGGGTTTATCTACTTGCAGGAGAAAGTGAGGACTGCAGATGCTGGAGATCAGAGCTGAAAATGTGTTGCTGGAAAAGCGCAGCAGGTCAGGCAGCATCCAAGGGGCAGGAGAATCGACGTTTCGGGCATCAGCCCTTCTTCAGGAATGAGGAAAGTGTGTCCAGCAGGCTAAGATAAAAGGTAGGGAGGAGGGACTTGGGGGAGGGGCATTGGGAATGCGATAGGTGGAGGGAGGTCAAGGTGAGGGTGATAGGCCGGAGTGGGGTGGGGGCGGAGAGGTCAGGAAGAAGATTGCAGGTTAGGAAGGCGGTGCTGAGTTCGAGGGATTTGACTGAGACAAGGTGGGAGGAGGGGAAATGAGGAAACTGGAGAGGTCTGAGTTCATCCCTTGTGGTTGGAGGGTTCCCAGGCAGAAGATGAGGCGCTCTTCCTCCAACCGTCGTGTTGCCATGGTCTGGCGATGGAGGAGTCCAAGGACCTGCATGTCCTTGGTGGAGTGGGAGGGGGAGTTGAAGTGTTGGGCTACGGGCTGGTTGGGTTGGTTGGTCTGGGTGTCTACTTGCAACTGCTTTTACGTCTTTCTTTTACAAACCCTTGTACAATGAAAGGGGAATGGCTGGTTCTCCCAGTTCAGGATTTAGTTTGGTTTGGTTTTAGCAAGCTGTTTTTGTTTGCAGCTGCTGTTCAGGTTTTAGCTGGGAATCCAACTGACCCTCCCTCTCTCGAACATCTCTCCTGTAAGAACCTGTGCTTGATTTTACCTTTTATTTTGCCGAGGGGGTGTTTATGGGGATTTGCAAGTATTTGGAGCAGTAATCATGAAGTTTGCGATAGAGTCGACTGGGTTTTCAAATTATTGAGGAGTTGGGCCAACTGCATCCCTCCTGGAATATCCACTTTACACCTGCTTAAAACAACGAGCAAAGTTCGGGTCTGGGCTACCTTCTTGAAATGTTTTGAGGGGGGGGGGGGGTGGTCTGGCGTGATCCATAACACATTAAAGTTATGCAACAGGTAACTCTCCAACATAAGGATTGTCAAATGTTAGAAAATCTGTATGTACTTCACAAGTAATCATGTTCCATTCTCAGTAGAAAGGAATGTATTAATCACATTCTCATTCCAAAGGTTGAAGTTGTTCAGCAGCAAAAGGTAAAGGAAAAGTTGGCAATATTTTTTTTTGGGGCTTTATAAATGTTTGACGGAACCAAATAAAAAGGCACAATCCCCACATGTTGGAATAAAAACAGCTTTCATTCAGTAAACGAAATGGAATTATGTCACTGTTAAGGTTTGGCCAAAATGTTTTCCACTACAATCAAACTGAAAGAACCTACATTCCAAGTGACAACAATGATCAAAAGGAAATGCAGCCGCAGCCACATCACACAAGAGGATGTAGAGTGAGAGATCATGGAAGGGACTGCAACTGAATGGAGATAGATTTCCACACCGCAAGGCTGTACATTAGGGGCTCATGTGAATAGGGATAAGATCAACAATGCTCAACCTCCACATCTTCCAAAGAAGCATCTCCATGGACAATGAATATGTCCACCAACACCACATCAAGCAAGGATGAATCTGCAGGGAACCCAATTGAGGGAATCATCAAGGGCGGGTTTACTAACAATTCAATCGCTGAGGGGCAAGAGATGAAACCAAAATGTTGAAGAGACTGTGTTAATAAGTCAACCTATTTCAGCACAGATCTACAGGTGGGAAAAGAACACCGACCACTGACACAAATTGAAGGTGGGTGCATGCAACTCCACAGGAGACCCCGCCCCCCCCCAAAAACGTGGTGAACAATGTGTAAATATTCAAGATACCGCAAAGGGAAAAATACCACCTGCTCTAGCAGGGACCACACTGACAGCTTTAAAGAATAAACAGACACTACCAAAGACCTCTGCAAAACACCCTCCATTTCAGACCTCAGACTGTCAGGAAGACTAGTGAAAGTTAATTAAATTCTACCCAACAAACTCGCATTCTTCCGACTCCAAAGATAAGACTTGGCAGAGAATTGGGGAACGTGCTGGGTAGCTTAATTTGTAAAGTCGAAAACCTGCTGGGGAAATGTTGTCGTGATAAATGTCAGCATATTAACAATATGTATAACATGTATAACAATAATAGCATGAGGTAAAAAGACTGGCTGGGACATGTTGTTATACTGGTCAGACCACATTAATAAGGAGGTAGTTTAGTAGCATGGGTAGAGGATTGGCTAATTAATAGGACACAGAGAGTGGGGATAAAGGTGCACTTTCAGGATGGCAACCTGTAACTAATGATGTGCCACAGACATCAGTTCCAGGGCCACATTCATTCGCAAGTAATAAAGATGACACAGAGAGTAAGCAGAGGGATATATAGACAGGTTAAGTCAGTGAGCAAAACTTTGACCGATTGAATATAGTGTGGGGAAATGTGTGGTTATGCATTTTGGCAGGAAGACTAGAATAGCTGAATATTATTTATATGAAGAAGGACTGCAGAAAGCTACAGGACAGAGGGAATCCTCATTCACGAATCACAAGAAGCTAGTATCCAAGTTCAGCACGTTACAGGGAAAGCAAATGGAACATTGGTCCTTATTTCAAGGACAGTGGAATGTAAAAATGAAGAGGTTTGCTAAAACTATACAAGGCACTAGCCAGACCCCAGCTGAATGCTGTGAATGGTTTTGGGTCTCTTATCTAAGGAAACACATATTGACATTGGAGACAATCCAAAGCAGGTTCAAGAGGTTGTTCACAGGTATGGAGGAAATGTGTTATGAGGAGAGTTTGAGTAAGTCAGTTTGGAATATGGAAGAATTAGAGGTGACCTTATTTAAACAGACATGATTCTTAAGGCTCTTGACAGGGTAAATGTGGAAAAGGTGTTTCCTCTTGTAGGAAGGCCTAATCTCAGAATAAAGGGTCACCCATTTAAGACAAAGCTGAGGAGGAATTTCTTCTGTCATTGGGTAGTGAATCTGCAGACTTCTTTACCAGACGCCTGTCAAGACTAACTCATGAAGCATATTCAAGGCTGACCTAGATATATTCCATTCCCCTTGAAATAAGGACTAATGTTCCATTTGTTTTCCCTGTAATGTGCTGAACTTGGATACTCTTTTTTTGTGATTCATGAATGAGGATCAGCAAGGGAATTGAAGGCAGTGGAAAATGGATTATCAGATCAGCCATGATCTCATTGAATGGCAGAGCAGACTCAATGGGCTGAATGGCCTCCTTCTGTTTTTATGTCCCATGGTCTGAAAGGGTTAATACTCGATTACGTGAATTAAACATCACCCATTGTGATAATGCCACAGTCACTTGTGTTGAGTGAAGGAGCTGGTGGGAGACAGACCAGAGGACCCAACAGTCTCTGGGATAATATGGGTCACATTCATGTAACCTCGAAATAGTTGCAACAATGCAATAAATTTCATCTTGTTGATGTGGAGATGCCAGTATTACACGGGACTGGACAAAGTCAGAAGTCACATGACGCCAGGTGACATCAGCTGAGGAAAGAGCTGCACTCCGAAAGCTTGTGATTTGAAAGGAACCTGTTGGACTATAACCTGGTGTCATGTGACTTCTGACTTCATATTGTTCACGCAACAAGACTCTTTTAATTACACCAGAAAGGGTGGCCATTCTCAGTCATGCTATACTAATTTGGGCTAGAAGCAACCCCCACACCCAAAGCTGAGACCTCCCCTCCCATCTGGGAAGGAGGTTCCACCTTTACCAATTCGCCTCAGCACACCAGCGACAGGAGCAAGAAAGGATGGAAGGGGAGTTGGCCATTTGGGTTTGAGAGGCTGGAGAGACAGAGATAAAAGCAGTTAGCAATAACATTGGGTATGGGGGGGGTGTAACCTCCTCTGGGACGCCAGCGCATGCAGTTTAAGTTGCTGGGCTATCCCACCCACTCTGGGTTTCACCCGGCCATGAGTAAAATGGCGACAGGAGTATGATGAGGCCCTTGAGTGACTTCAATAGGTTCAAGAGCAGGCGGGTTACCTGATGCCTCAACTACCCTAAGTAAAGTGGGAGGCAGCTTCGGGGTTAGTGCATGGGCAGTGAGCATTCAGTGGGAGCCCAGCATGTGCACAATTCTTGGAGGGCAGCCGGAAAATATAAACAATTCATTCGGATATTTTCGGAAAGCACCACCAAATGCAAATTGGGCAACTGTTACTGAGTGGTCATCGCTTTATTGGCATAACTTTAAAAGGTTTTATTTATGATGGAAAAATGCTGGATGACATGAGAGATTGCAAACATGAGTAAGAGGATTGATGTTAGTTAATGTTTTTTTTTCCCCAATCGATTATTGCTTACTTCATCATGACCAGAGGAATTAGTTGTCTCAAGTGAAATACCAACTTTCACTTGGTGAATAAAAGTTAAAGTCAGGAATAAACAATGGTTAAAATCTTTGATATGCTGGAAACATGAACACATTCAATATTTAGGAAATAATCTATAGAACTTTGAATATACACGGTTAGGCCTCAACTTCTTGTACTTTACCAATCTATGTGTATCAAAGTATTATTTGTTATTTGGCAACAAGGATTCCACCAGGATTCTATCACATTTACAACAGAGAATGGCCCAAAAGGGTTGACGATAATGGGGACCTTCAAATATATCACAATTCAAGTCCAATTCTCCCCATGACATGACCTCTTAGATTAGATTACTTACAGTGTGGAAACAGGCCCTTCGGCCCAACAAGTCCACACCGCCCCGCCGAAGCGTAACCCACCCATACATCTACCCCTTACCTAACACTACGGGCAATTTAGCATGGCCAATTCACCTGACCTGCACATCTTTGGACTGTGGGAGGAAACCGGAGCACCTGGAGGAAACCCACACAGACACAGGGAGAACGTGCAAACTCCACACAGTCAGTCACCTGAGGCGGGAATTGAACCCGGGTCTCTGGCGCTGCGAGGCAGGAGTGCTAACCACTGTGCCACCATGCCGCCCACGACCTCTTTTGTTAATAAGCAAGAGTTATGTGAGAAAAGACATTTTCGCAAAGTTAGGGTGTGGAATGCACTGCTTGGAAATGACGTGAAGGCAGGTTCAACTGAGGTCTTCATGAGGCCGCTGGACGGCTATCTGGAGAGGAATGGAAGAAAGGGAATGTACTGTCGCCAACTTTGCAAAAATGACACAAAAATAGGTAGGAAGGCACGTTGTGAGAGAGATGCAAACAGTTTACGTAAAGATATTGTTAAGTAAGGGAGCAAAAGGTTGGCACATGCAGTATAATGTGGGAAAGTGAGAAGCTATTCATTTTAGAAATTAAACCAACAATATTATTTAAATGGGAAAAAGTACTGCAGAAAGCTGCAACACAAAGAGACTTGAGATGGGAGTGGGCTTGTGCATTCAGCACAGAAAGCTGGCACACAGGGGCAGTAGATAGTCAGAACGGCTCATGGAATGACCACTGTCGTTTCAAAGCAGTTGAACTGCAAGGAGAGGGAGGTCTCACTGCAGGTTTGGTCCCCTTATTTAAGGAAAGATTTAATTGGAGGCAGCTCAGAGAAGGTTCACTGTGATGATCCCCAGTATGGAGGGATTGTCTTATAAGCAAAATGTGAGGTGATCTCACTGAAACATATCAGATTCTTCAGGGGCTCGACAGGGTCAACGCTGAGAGGATGTCTCCCGTCATGGGAGTATCTAGGACCAGAAGGTGTGGTCTCAGAATAAAGGGGCACCAGTTAAGACTGAGATGATGAGGAATTTCTTCTCTGAAAAGATTGAGCGCCTTCGGAACTCCTTGCCACAGAGAGCCGGGGAGGCAGAATCCTTTTGTATATTTAAGTGTGAGGGAGATAGATGATTGATCAGGAAGGGGATCAAGGGTTACAGGAAAGGGGCAGGAAAATGAACGTGAGGGATGCCACATCAGCCATGATCCCACTGAATGGCAGAGCAGGTTCGAGGGTCTGAATAGCCTACTCATGTACCCATTTCTTGTGCTCTTATGGTGGTCAGGGACATGGGGGAAATGGAGGAGATTGGCACTGGGTAATAGAACAAGTACAGGCACGATAGGCTTCTGCGCTGTAACAATGCTGTGACTCTACGGCCCCCTTCTATGTATGTGGAGCTTTAACCCATCAGTGTCCCACCGCAGTAGCTGGGAGAAACAAGACAAAATCCTGGCAGAACCAAGGCCTACGAAAAATCAAGCAACCAACGTAGCCTCTGCCTCTTGTCCCCCCAATGCTTGATGTGGATTGAAGGTTTGGGGTCTTGCCCCTCTGTTTAAGAAACGCGCTAAAAGGAGCTGAGAAATGATCAGATAAATTATTCTGGCTACATTAACCTCTTTCGGTAATGGGTCAGGCAACGTTCGGCCAAAACAAATTGCTGGAGAAACTCAGCAGGTTTGGCAGCATCTGAGGAGAAAAACAAAAAGAGTTAACGTTTCGAGTGCGGTGACTTTTCATCAAGACTCAGTCCAACCACAGATGCCGCGCAGACTGGCTGAGTTTCGCCAGAGGTTTCTCCTCTTGTTTCAGATCTTTGTTTAAAAATTGAACGTTCAGCCAATACGGATAGCAGGGTTACCTCCATGGCCCAGTCCTTTCAGCAGAGCGATGTAGTCTAACCCCAATACTTGGTTGATGTCAGTATCGTCTGCAAGAAGCAGCAACTTCTCAGTGGCATCTTGAAACATCAGGTTTCTTCCGTTGAAACCGGTGGAGCTGAATAACTGGAATCGTTGTGACTGCTTCCCATTTCTCCCAAAGAGATGCTGCAATAAACACCAGGTTGTTAGGCCTGAAAGCTTCCCCAACACTAACCATATCAGACCAATGACCTTAATTCTGGAAAAGGACTCTTTTCTCTGTCAGGTCTACTCTGACTGACCTCTTCCCATTAGCCAACATGTGAACTGTTAACTATCTTTTGCGTTTAAGAGCATTGTATCTTTCCTGAGGGTGAGTGTGAATGTTGGAGCACTTCAATTTTTCCCGGTTGAATGCGTGATTGAATATTCTTCTTTATTTTTAAACTCACAAAAGTTTGCTGCTGTTCCTTTAAATTGAACAGACGCCAAAGAGGACTTAGAAACACGGCTTTCCAAAACAGCCCAGCTGATCGCACATACGAAGGGATGGGAATTGGGGGATTCAGTTTATCTTCTTCTCCCCTGTCCACAGTACAGCCTAGTCTTTGTTACGTGACGGCAGATGAATATACCTGAGCAACAGCAAGAAATTTCCGTGCGATCTTCCTGTAGTTGTGTCTGGTCACAATGGCACTGCCAGGTCCCCGTCCAAGATGACAGTTTCTGAAGTCCTTGAGCTCAGCCTGGGTTCCATCAGGACAAAGCAGTTTGTACTTGGCTGTTTCTGATGCTGAAGTGAAGAAGCAGACAGTTGCTTGTTATAGACTTGGAAAACATTTCATAGGGCTGAGAGAGAGTACAACTTTAACACGAGATTCCTTTGTATTATCTCTAAGCGATTTCCTATTTCTCATTTACTGTCAGGTTTTCGTGGTCCATGCACTTGGGTAACTAGGTATATGTAACTTGAACCTCCCCTGAGTCCATGTGTGTGTGCAGGCATTGTGTCTGCTACTCTGGGCTTGAACCAATCACTCAATTTCGACTTTTACTTAGAGTCATACAGATGTACAGCACGAAAACTTACCCTTTTGTCCAACCCATCCATGCCAACCAGATATTTTTTTTTAGATTCCCTACACTGAGGAAACAGACCCTTCGGCCCAACCATTCCACACTGACCCTCCGAAGAGTAACCCACCCAGACCCATTTCCCTCTGACTAACTCACCTAACCTATGGGCAATTTAGCATGGCCAATTCACCTGAGCTGCACACCTTTGGACTGTGGGAGGAAACCAGAGCACCCGGAGGAAACCCACGCAGACACGGGGAGAATGTGCAAACTCCACACAGACAGTCACCTGAGGCTGGAATCGAACCTGGGAACCTGGTGCTGTGAGGCAGCAGTGCTAACCACTGAGCCACCGTGCCACCCCATGTAGTCCCATTTGCCAGCATTTGGCCCATATCCCTCTAAACCCTTCCTATTCATATACCCATCCAGATTCCTTTTAAATGTTAAAAATCACAGAACACCAGGTTATAGTCCAACAGGTTTATTTGGAAGCACTAGCTTTCGGGGCACTGCTCCTTCATCAGGTGGTTGTGGAGTAGGATCATAAGACAGAGAATTTATAGCAAAAGCTCACAGTGCCATACAACTGAAATGATATACTGAACAAACCAAGATTGCCGTGAAGTCTTTCATCTTTTAGAATGGGTTGCAGGTTTCAGTTCATTAATACATAAATCCCAGAATTATTTAAGTCACATTCTCGAGATAACTCTAGGTGTGATGGCATATAAGCCTGTGAGAGGGTGTGTGCGTGAGTGTGAGTGTCGGGGGTGTATGTGTGTGCGGATGAGAAAGGGTTGATGTAAGAGTGTGTGTGTGTGTGTGTGTGTGTGTTTAAAGTGCAGTGGGGTCACCTGTCATGTGACCTGAACCCAAGGTCCCGGTTGTGGCCCTCCCCATGGGTACCGAACTTGGCTATCAGCCTCTGCTCGGGGTTTTATGACTGCACTTCATCGGCTATAAAGATTTTGTGTTGTCCTGAGATGATAGAATAAAACTCCTACAGTTTGGAAACAGGCCACTTGACCCAACAAATCCACACTGACCCACTGAAGAGTAACATACCCAGACCCGTTCCCCTGTCCTATTATTCTACATTTACCCCTGACTAATGCACCTAACCTACACATCCCTGACCACTATGGACAATTTAGCATGGCCAGTTCACCTGACTTGGACATCTTTGGGCTCTGGGAGGAAGCCCACGCAGACATAGGGAGTATGTGCAAACTCCACACAGACAGTCGCCCGAGGATGGGATCGAACCCAGGTCCCTGGTGCTGTGGGGCAGCAGTGTTAACCACTGAGTCACCATGCCACCCTCAGCAAATGAAAGGTGATGAAGGTTTTCTTCTTTTTAGACTTATAAAAATGTGAGAGGTTACAATATGGTTAGCTTCAAAATGCCTCCTTTAACTTAAGGTAAATCAGAACATTGGTTGCATTAATAGTCTGCCTAGAGACAGACCCATGTGATCTGGTTGATTACTTCTATTTACAAGTGATGATGAAGCGTAGTTTCTTTCAGCTATTTTAGTTTAATAACCACCATTGGTGAAAGCAATTGCACTTATTAAAGCTTTGCAGCTCAGTCGCTCTTATTAAAGGGGCAGAACGGTGGCTCAGTGGTTAGCACTGCTGCCTCACGGGACCTGGGTTCGATTCCAGCCTGTCTGTGTGGAGTTTGCACATTCTCCCCGTGTCTGCGTGGGTTTCCTCCCACAATCCAAAGATGTGCAGGTTAGGCGAATTGGCCACGCTGAATTGACCACAGTGTTAGATGCATTAGTCAGGGGTAAATATAGGGGAGGGGAATGGGTCTGGGTGGGTTTCTCTTCAGAGGGTCGGTGTGGACTTGTTGGGCTGAAGGGCCTGTTTCCACACTGTAGGGAATCTAATTGGAACTCAGTCACTCTTAGTAAAGCACTGGAGCTATGATAGTCATTTCAAACACTCTATCCCCTGAAGGAAACATTCAGAATAAATGTTGAATGCTGCTTCACCATCTGCCCAGCCTCAGGACCAAGATGGATATTGAAGTAAAATTAAACATCACTGCCATTTGTGGGTGAAGAGCCTATCTTTTATAAAAATTGGTTTTGGACGTGGATGATGCCGTCAAGCTAATTCTATAAAGGATTTCAAAACAGGCCAATTAAGACTGATAGAAAGCAGAACTTCTTCACTCAGAAGCTTTGGAATTCTCTACACCAGAGAGCTATGGAAACTCAAAGTTTGGGAGAAGATTTGTAGCTCGGGTGCTCGTTGTTGTGGTTCTGTTGGCCGAGCTGGGAATTTGTGTTGCAGACGTTTCGTCCCCTGTCTAGGGGACATCCTCAGTGCTTGGGAGCCTCCTGTGAAGCGCTTCTGTGATCTTTCCTCCGGCATTTATAGTGGTTTGTATCTGCCGCTTCTGATTGTCAGTTCCAGCTGTCCGCTGCAGTGGCCGGTATATTGGGTCCAGGTCGATGTGCTTATTGATTGAATCTGTGGATGAGTGGACCTGGACCCAATATACCGGCCACTGCAGCGGACAGCTGGAACTGACAACCGGAAGCGGCAGAGACAAACCACTATAAATGCCGGAGGAAACAGCACAGAAGCGCTTCACAGGAGGCTCCCAAGCACTGAGGATGTCCCCTAGACAGGGGACGAAACGTCTGCAACACAAATTCCCAGCTCGGCAAACAGAACCAAAACAGCTATGGAAACTCAATCATTGAGCATTTTAAAGACAGGAATTGATAGGAGTCTGGAGACTAGTGACATTAAGGGTTACAGACACCAGGAGGGAAGGTCTCAGGCCATGGGACTGCTCTGACATTTGAGAGAGGTGACTGGTGGTGGTTTAACCTCAGGGTCAGCACGCCTCAGGTAGGAGGAGAGGTTCAGAAGGAGAGTCTTCCATCATAACGTCAGCTGGTGCGGGATTGCATCCCTCACAAACTAGCTGTCCAGCCAACTGAGCTAACCAAGGGTAGGTGATGGATTAGCATTGGACTGTAACTCCAGAGACCCAGATCATGTTCTGGGGACCTGGGTTCAAATCTTGCCATGGTCAAATTTGAATTCAATAAAAATCTAGAATTAAGAGTCTAACGATGACAATGAATCCCTTGTCAATTGTTGGAAACGCCCCTCTGGTTCATTAATGTCGTTCAGGAAGGAATTCTGCCATCCTTACCTGGTCTGGCTGACATGTGACGCCAGACCTACAGCAATGTGGTTGACACTGAACCGCCCTCTGGGCAATTTGGAATGGACAATCAATACTGGCCTAGCCAACAGCACCTACATCCTGTGAATGAAATAAATTCACCTCCAATGAGGGAAAGTAGCATTGAGGTAATGATTAGCCATGATCTAGAATGGTGGCACAAGCTTGATGGGCTGAATAGCCTAAATCTTCACCTTTGTTCTTCTCTCTACTTATCATAGGACATTCAGCCTCAGTCATATACAACGGGACAGGAATCAGACCAGCTAGTTGTCACCGATTCACTTCTCTGAAGGACATTATGATCTAGCTGGCTTTCCACCATCTTTATGGTGCTACCCCATAAATGATCAGCGAACTAACGTTTGCCAAGGTGGGATTTCAGCTCTCAATCTCAAGGCTCAATTTTTCATTGAGCCAGAACCAATGAAGCAAGTGCTTTTAATTTCAACAACAGAGTAGGAGCGGTCTCGTGGTGCAGTGGTAGTGTCCTTACATCTGAGCCAGGAGGCGTGGGTTTAAGGTGTGCCTGCTTAAGAAGTCACCTCTGAGCAGGTCAATTAGAAAATATCTATGCACCCAATCCTAATTATAAGCAGCAACAACTGGTCTAAACCTTTATTTTTAACATTGGCTGTAAAGATATGTGCCCACTGAGCACCCTGTTCTATATCACATCCATTGCTCTGATTTTCCTTCAGGGAACAGTGGGCTCTCTGTACCTCAGTCTACATTGGGTAGGGAGGTGAGAGACACAGGCCTCACTGCTGAAAATGAACATCCAGACCGACTTCCCTTTTATTTATCTGTGTCTCGCTCCACGGGGACTATCTGACCCGCTAATTCAGTGTTTCCAACGTTTTTGACACATTGACCAAACTCGTCACTGAGGATACGTAACAGAAAGAGAGGGGTTTGAAAGAGCCTCTTAAAGAAAGAGACTTGGATAGGATGGTGGTTCAATGGTTAGCACCACTGCCTCACAGCATCAGGGACCTGGGTTCAATTCCACCCTCAGGCAACTGCCTGTCTGAAGTTTGCACATTCTCTGCATGGGTTCCCTTCGGGTACTCTGGTTTCCTCCCACAGTCCAAAGACGTGCAGGTTAGTAGATTGGCCATTCTAAATTGTCCATAGTGTCCAGAGATGTTCAGTCTACGTGGGTTAACCGTGGGAAATATAGGTTTACAGGGATGGGGGGAGTGGGTCTGGGTGGGATGCTCTTAGGAGGATCAGTGTGAGCTTGATGGGCCAAATGGCCTGCTTCTACACTATAGAACCATAAAATTAGATGCAGGAGTAGGCCATTCAGCCCTTCGTGACTGCACCACCATTCAATACGATCATGGCCTTTCATGCAATCTCAGTATCCCATTCCGACCCTCTCCTCCCCATGCCCCTTGATCCCTTTAACTGCAAGGGCCATGCCCAGTTCCCTCTTGAGTATATCCAATGAACTGGCCTTAACAGCTTCCTGTGGGAGAGAATCCCACAGGTTCACAACTCTCTGAGGGAAGGAATTCTTCCCCATCTCGGTCTTGAATGGCTTACCCCTTATTCTCAGACTGTGACCCCTAGTTCTGGACTTCCCCAACATTGGGAGCATTCTTCCCATATCCAGCCTGTCCAGTCCCATCAGGAGTTTATATGTTTCTGTGAGATTCCCTCATTCGTCTAACTCCCAGCCAGTAAAAGCTCAGTCGATCCACTCTTTCCTCATAGGCCCGTCCTGCCATCCCGGGGATCAGTCTGGTGACCCGTCACTGGGCTCCCTCAATCGCAATGCCCTTCCTCAGACGAGGAGGCCAAAACTGCACACAGTACACACAGGGTGTGGCCTCACCAAGGCCCTGTATAACTGCAGCAAGACATCCTTACTCCGATACTCGAATCCTCTCACTATGAAGGCCAGCAGGACATTAGCTTTCCTCACTGCCTGCTGCACCGGTGTGCCAACCTTCAGTGACTGTTCCACCACGACACCCAGGTCTCACTGCACCTCACCTTCTCTTAAACTGTCAACATTCAGATCATAATCTGCCTTCCTGTTTTTGTGACCGAAATGGATAACCTCACATTTATCCACATGATTTTGCATTTGCCAAGTATTTACCCACTCAGCCAGACTGTCCAAGTCACCCTGCAGCCTATGACCATTCTCACAGCGCACACTGCCACCCAGCTTAATCTTGGCTGCAAATGGCATTCAATTCGTTTGTCCAGATCATTAATTAAATACAGTAGAACCTCGATTGTCTGACTTTCAGATTAACCAAACAAGATCTCAAGGTCCCTTAAAAACCGGCATTTAGACAACTCAGCCTTCAGTTACAGTTAAACGGCATTATGGAGTGCACTGCCAGATAACCAAGAAACGTTCAGATAACCCACACTCATAAATTACCGCTTGTCTCCAGTTATCCAAACGATCAATTATCCAAACAAAATACTCCTCGCCCATCTCGTTCGGATAATTGAGGTTCTATATATTGTGAACAGTTGGGGTCCCATCACTGAACCCAGCGGCACCCACTCAATACTGCCTGCCACTCTGAAAAGGACCCGTTTATTCCAACTCCCTGCTTCCTGTCTATCTATGGCAATACAAAGTTAAAATCACACAACACCAGGTTATAGTCCAACAGGTTTAATTGGAAACACACTACCTTTCGGAGCGACGCTCCTTCAACAGGTGATTGTTACTTTCGTCACTCCGAAAGCTAGTGTGCTTCCAATTAAACCTGTTGGACTATAACCTGGTGTTGTGTGATTTTTAACTTTGTACTCCCCAGTCCAACACCGGCATCTCCGAATTATGTCAATACATTACCTCTGATGCCATGAGCTT